>NC_086329.1:94732416-94897416 GCF_036172605.1 Pelobates fuscus
GTCTACGGGCACTACCTAACAGACTCATGGCTTAAACCATGCCTTAGAGGCCTAACCTGGCCGAAACCAGAATTATCCTGGATATACTAGCTCCAATACCACCATCTACCCCTCATGCCCCTAGCTCCTGTCATGTTTTCTTACACTCACCTCTATTTAGAGGAGCTGTCTCCTATCTTACCATTGCCTCACTCATTCGATTTAATCATTTTCTTACCCTAATCATACTTTGTTATTGCTGTGAACATGCCCCTAACCTGATAAGATGTTCCCCTAGGTGCTCATACGGCAGTTCTCTAACAAACATTTAAAAAAAAAAAGATGGTTAGAACGAGAGTTATCTGTATACAATTACATCACTTCTTTTCCTGTATTTCTGTTTTTGCTGAAACTTTTATTGCAATGCCTAAGCCATATCTGACTACGGATAAAATAAAGAATAAGAATAAATAAATAAATAAAAATAAAACTCACAGTAATGTTCAGTGTATGAGTATGTCACAGAGCTCTCCAACTATACAACACAGAATAATGTGTACTTTGTATGACAGAGCTCCACTGTAATACATCTCATAATAATATGATGTAATGTGTATTTTGTATGACTGAGTACCACTGTAATAAATCATACAATAATATGATGTAATTTAATGTGTGTGTTGTCTGTGTATAATGTGATGGCTGTGTGTGATATGTATGCTATATGTTGGCTGTGTGTGATATTTGTTATGGGTGTATTGACTGTGTGTGATGAGCATTTATTTCAGATAACAATATGCATGTAGGCCCATGTGTGAATGCAGGTGTGTATTTTTTCAGTGTCACATGCACACTGTCCCGCAGTCGGATGTACACAGATATACACATATTCTGTTAAAACACCCACAGACACGGTCCTAGTCACACAGTAACACACACAAGTACTGGCAGTCACACACAGTCACACACACAGTTACAGGTAGTCACACACAGTTACAGGTAGTCACACAGACAGATACAGGTAGCTACACACAAGTACAGACAAACTGTAATACACACAGTTACAGGTAGTTACACACACACACACACACACACACACACAATTACAGGCAGACAGACACAGTTACAGGCAGCCGCACAACTTGCACACTCCCAAAGCCAGCCCTGCCACCTGACTCGACTTCTCACAGACTGCCCTGAATTTCGGACATCCTAACTTAGCTTTTTCGCTTTTCATCTTATTCAATACATCATCACGGATATTTAGTGATAGCATTGCCCGTGTGCCACCACAGACCCATGAAGACCTATCTCCACCTTCAGGGTTGCCCCGGGAGGGTTGTATTTGTACAGGAGAGCTGCTGCATTTAAGTTCCAAACCACCAACATACCTCTGATGGGTTGTCACAATGGGATATGGAGATTTGCATAAACCATTTATGGCCATCAGTAAATACATAGATATTGTAGAACTGCATCTACCACAACCCACCTAGATATCTAACTTTGACCTCCACTTGCATAAACATTCCTATACTGCCTTTGGTGGAACTTGCTATTCTTTAGTGAAAGATATGATCCTTCATATGGATGAAAAAATAATTGAGCTCCTTACAGTGAAGTGGATGTATTGTTGGGGTGTCCACAATTCTCTATGAGTGGAACATGTCATGAAAGCCAGGAGGCTTCTCTGTTTTTTGTGCTTGATATATGACATGGAAGTTTGTGTTTTGAGATGTTTGGCCAAATTGAGGAGCTAAGTGACAACAAGCTTAGATGTTGTCCTTTTTTTAGCAGGTGATACAACCAATGTCCTACGTAATATGTATTTAACTAAATGCCTGTTTATGGTTATTTTCTGGACACTTACCCAGGTTTCATACATACTGTCTGGCCGTAGCTTCCTCAGTGTTGGTCTAAAGAAAGAAGAAATTGATATAGTAAATATTCAGTAGGTGCAGTTTACCAACAACCTAGGAGATGAACATTTTTGACAGAAGTTAATCTTATGATCCTATAATAAACAGATTCTGCATTGGTCCGGCAGAGCTATGTTTTACTCCGTCACCAGAAATAAATGGGCCCACATTAGCCTGTTAGCAGTTTAAAGAGGAGAGGTAGGAAAAGAGACAGTTTATATCAAGAAGATGTCAAAAATATATTCTGCACTTTTTTTTTATTTAACTAAAGTGATTGTAAGCTTTCTCATGGCCAACTATACATTCATTAAGCTTTTCATTTTATTTTAATCAAATACTTGTCTCATTTGGCACAGGTTGGCACACAATTCAAATGTCAAAATGCCCCAAGAGCCCTTGAATGCATGTGCACACACAAGTAATCATGAAAGAAATGAAAAAACAATTTCCCAGCACGTGTACTTAAAAAACATTTCCGGAAGATGACAGAGCTTGTTTGCAGCAAAGGTAAGAATATTTTATATTTACTTGAGCTGCTGTCACAACTACTAGTGTGGTCCAGCACGCAGAAACTATGTAAACATATACATAGACAAGAAAAGGAAAATAAAAGGACAGAGCGTAAACCGGACCTTAGAATGGCCGGACTAATACGCTAGAGACAGAGAATGGTCAAAGGGAAAGCCGAGGTCAAGGAAGCCAGAAAATGCACAATACCGTTTACACAAGCCAAGTCAGGGAAACCAGAATTCAGAATAACCAGGGAAAAGCCAAGATCAGGATACCAGGAAATCAGATTCACAAATATAAAGCACTCTCAGGAAACCAGGAACAGGAAACCACGACAGGGCAAGGTACTGGAGTGAGCTGGGGATTTGAATATCACTCTCAAAGGTCTGATTGGTCAGAGGGCGACCTCTGACCCCAGAACGTGCATGCGCGTCGACGTCGTGACGTCACGCGCACGTCCGTATAAACTTTGGGAGCGGAGCTGAGTTTAGGCGCGACCACGCGGTCAGCGCCATTTTGTATCCGGGCGCGACGGTCGGAGGATGCAGAGAAGCGGCTGTCGGCTCACCGGTGAGCAGGTAAGCTTGTGCCGTCAGCTAGACTGTGCCGGTCGGGCACAGCTTTGCCACGCGGCGAGCCGGCAACCGCAACAGCTGCACACCACGCCCCAACAAATGTCCCAGTAACCTTTACAATTGTGAGGACAGGAGGAACTGTCAAGAGAAAGGTGCTAAATTCTTGTTAATTGAGAGCCTAAAAAACTGACCACAAGGACTTGCGGGAAAGATCGTTCTGTTCCCTCATCCCTTCGGTTACCATGACAGTCCTCTGTTCTCTGTACGAAGGACCCATTTTAAAGTTCCCTTTAGAAGCCTGCTTATTAAAACCTTTGAATAAAATCTGGGTCACACGTAGCTCACATGAACGCATCGGCCTAGTTAAATTAGAGTGACGTACTGATTATACTGTGAGTCATAATGTTCCCATATTTCACCTGCCTTGTTTTCAATAATTTTGGATGTTATATAAATTATATTTGAGAATGTCTTTCTATAACCATATTTCTTTCTGCCACAGAACATTTACAAACCACACACAAAGATACACAGTAAATGCCCTCACATCTATGCACTATACTGACCAAATCACTAGTACTTGTTACTTAAACTACCATCACTACTAATAAGATCAAGCGAAGAGGGGGCATTTGTACCTCCACCCAAAAATGTTATCCAAATCACTCTCTCACCTTCCTAATCATGAATGAAGTTTGTGCGTCTGTAGCCCAGACAAAGTAATTGCTGCACTGAGTAATATTTATTGGTCTATTGCCCTGTTCCACCCTGTAGACTGATAACTTGTCTGTTACACCTGGTTCAGAACTACTGAATACTGGGCTATCTTTTTTTAAGTCAACCGAGATAGCTGTAGAGAGTTCAGGAAGTTATAACATCAGGCTTATTCAGTAAAGTGAGAATTCAAAGTGGATTTTCAGCTTAAAGGGACTCTATAGTCACCAGAACAACTACAGCCTAATGTAGAGGTTCTGGTGGCTTTAGGAAAGCATTGGATTGGCTGAGATCGTCAATTCTGATGATCTCAGCCAAGGAGTCGAATTGGGGGAGGGGCCAGCACCGGCAGTCTTGTGCAGCACTGCAATAAAGGGGAGTTGTTACCCTATTTAAGGTATGCAATGGGGGGACGGGGGACAGCCACTTAACATTTTTTTTTTAACACTATAGGGTCAGGAATACACATTTGTATTCCTGACCCTATAGTGTTTCTTTAAAGGCCAAGTAGCTCAACTGTAATTATAAGGGATTTAGATAATTTTTTCAGTCAATTTTGAAATTCACTTTAAGCTCAGTTTGTATTCACACTTTGTATTCTCAGGGAAAACGCTGTAAATGGTACTGTAACTTAGTGTAAAGGGTTAAATCCAGCTCTCAAGAGGTCCATAAGGCATACATGGAAGCGCCTTTTGACTTTAAGTAAATAACTGCAAAGAATCCTATTTCATTTCGTTATGATGCTCTTGGCTGTAATACTGTGAGCTGCTCATCCAGAAAGTAGCGCAAGAGAGAGAGAGAGAGAGAGAGAAAAAATAAAGAAGCAATATCACAAAAAAAAACACAATAATAATGTTATTTGCTCAACGCACAGTTTAAAGGCCTCGCTGTCATAGCAACTAAAGTCTGTGCACTGCCAATATTTAAAGTGTGTGTCTTAGAAGCAGGCTTTCATCACACACGCTGAAAAACAACATGCAAGCATTGTCTGCCTGCTGCTGATTAACCTCTGCAGCACCCGTGTGCAAGATGGCCAAGAGATCCATCGACAAGTGTCTTCTAAAGGCCGTGATATTTATCCTCAATCAGAAACCTTGTGACTTGATGGGGTTTGAAGATTACCGTATTTTTCGCTCCATAAGACGCACTACACCATAAGACGCACCTAGTTTTTAGAGGAGGAAACCCAGAAAAAAAATATTCTGAACAAACTGTCCCAGAGTGTTTCTTACTATGGGACAGTTTGTTCAGAATATTTTTTTTCTCCCCTGTCCCATAGTGTTCCTTACCACCCACTCCCCTCTCCTGTCTCATAGTGATTTTTAACCCATCCTCCCCTGTCCCATAGTGTTCTTTAACCCCCCCATCCCCTTGTCCAATAGTGTTTTCACCCCATAGTGTCCCCCCCTCCCCATATCCCATAGTGTTTCCCCCTCCCCTCATCCCATAGTGTTCCCCCCTCCCCTCATCCCATAGTGTTTCCCCCCTCCCCTCATCCCATAGTGCACTTTCCCTCCAATAGTGTCCCCCCTCCCCTTGTCCCATAGTGTCCCCCCTCCCCTTGTCCCATAGTGTCCCCCCCTCCCCTTGTCCCATAGGGTGTCCCCCTCCCCTATTCCCATAGTGTCCCCCCCTCCCCTTGTCCCATAGTGCCCCCTCCCCTTGTCCCATAGTGTCCCCCTCCCCTTGTCCCATATTGTGTCCCCCTCCCCTTGTCCCATAGTGTCCCCTCTCCCCTTGTCCCATAGTGTGTCCCCCCTCCCCTTGTCCCATAGTGTCCCCCCTCCCCTTGTCCCATAGTGTGTCCCCCTCCCCTTGTCCCATAGTGTCCCCCCTCCCCTTGTGTCCCCCCTCCCCTTGTCCCATAGTGTCCCCCCCTCCCCTTGTCCCATAGTGTCCCCCCCTTGTCCCATAGTGTCCCCCCCTCCCCTTGTCCCATAGTGTCCCCCCCTCCCCTTGTCCCATAGTGTCCCCCCCTTGTCCCATAGTGTCCCCCCTCCCCTTGTCCCATAGTGTGTCCCCCTCCCCTTGTCCCATAGTGTCCCATAATTACTTACCTGTCTTGTAGCGTGGGCCGGCTTAACAGCGCGCACCGCGGTACAGGAACTTCAAATTCAGGTTCCGGTTTCCGGCGGGTCTGAAAGGAAGTGCGCACTCAGTGTGCGCACTTCCTTTCAGCCCCGCCGAAAACTGGAACCTGAATTTGAAGTTCCTGTACCGCGGTGCGTGCTGTGCTGCTGGCCCACGCTACAAGACAGGTAAGTAAAGCTTCACATTCGCTCCATAAGACGCACAGACATTTCCCCTCACTTTTGAGGGGGAAAAAATGCGTTTTATGGAGCGAAAAATACGGTAATCAAAAATTACAAATCAAAAACCCCAGTTAAAGTTTGCAAAACCCCCCGATGGTGACATCGCCAATGGGGGGAGGGGGCAGGGGCAGGCAAAGTTGGACTTAACGTCTCTGAACCTGTCCCTCACAGACGCGGACATATTCTTTTGACTGGACCACGTCGGCGCCAGGAGCCAATGTCACTGCTGTACTCTTGTGACAGCATTGAGGTCTATGGAGTGTACAGCATTGAGGTCTATGGAAGATCCTGCAGTCCATAGATAAAACCACGTCCCTCCAACCATCACTAGAGTCCCTACTTTGTATTAGTATCTCTTTTGACCGGGTTGGACTTTCACTGACATTTCAACAAAATCAAAATGAGTATTTCATAAAGATTGTATCATCTATATATGAAGTACTTATTTTGCAATGGGGTAGGGGGGAGCCCAAATGAGCCATTATTTTTAATTTTTTTTTTATTTTTTTAAAGGCACCCAGTTTATGTGCTCTGCATTAGCTCAGGGACCCATTCTTTGATGGGATTTTAACCCAAAATAGGGTACTTTCCCCTATAAAAGAGACACGTTTAAAGTACATTTACATCTTTGTAAAATGTCGTCATTGCACGTTATCAGTGTATACATCAATAATTAGGTCTACAATATCTGTTATAGAAGTTCCTACTCTATTAACCTGTATGTAGATAACTCATTATAAAAATTCTCTTTTTTGGGGCATAGAATTAAGTAGTGACATATATAATGCATATGGGCTGTTAGTGACTCAGTGAAACACTTTATCACACAGTAACGCTCTCATCGCATTTTATTTTATTTCAGAGACAATCTCTATAAATGTAATAATCAATTAATAAAGGTTACATTTTATCTTTTACGAACCACTCTAGTGAGATACGACCCTTACCAGGAAGACTGGTTTTAGTTATTAAAACATAGGAGAGGACTGTCTCACTGATTATACTTTCATACAAACCATTTTTCTAAATCTCTGCGCCTTGCTACTTTCCTTTAAAAATGAGCACTATGTAACCTAATAATTGTGAAAATTGCTATTTGAAAAGGCCTACAGCAGGCCACTCAGTCCTTTTCAACATGCTTAAAATTCCGAGATTATGTCGTGCCATAAGGTTGGTGAGCGTCAGAGAAGGAATCTTCAAACCCAGAGACCTAGGTCACAATACTCTTTTACTCTCAAAAACGAATTACCCTGCTTGTGTCATTGTGACCCCACTAGCTATTAACTAGTCCCTTGTGAACTTTGCTTTTGCTTAGTTCAATGTAAAGTGCACAATATGCAACTAGAGTTTCGATTTAACATTTTTAATAAGCTTTTCAAATGATTTTGTGTTTTTGGATATTTTTTTTTTAAATAGTTCAAAGGGACACTCCACTGCCTAACTATAAAATAAATACAAAGCGCTGCTTAGTTGATTTACCCCAAATGAAGACTTGAATGCTTTTATTTAGGCATTTATGTCATTGGGGATATATCTAAAACAGTTTGCAACACTGGCAGTTCTCATCTCTGCTGTCTTTGCAAGCCCTCCCCTTCTAATACCCGCCCAGACTTTCTTTGGCTGTCCAATCACAGACTTCCCAATGCAGCTCAATGAGGCACTCTGAGTAATCGCTGCCTCTTGCGTTTAGCTCCAATAAGCTAACCAAAGCAGGAAGTAACAGGACCTGTTCTCTGCTCGCAAGCCAAGGGGGTGTGACCAGGTTAATTTATGAAAGTGTCAATTTCTGTTGAAATCTGCAATTTTTGCAAAATGAAAAAAAGAGGACACACTCTTGACACATAAAGCTTTCCAGCAAGCTAAAGTGCGTTAGGAGTCAGGAATGTCCCTTTAATATTTATAATAATAAATATATATATTTAGATTAAATGTATTAATATGTTTTTATATAATATATTATATTTATTTTTAAATCATTTTAAAACTGTATCCAAAATATTAAATGGGGACCTAGGATGGATAGATCCTGTACAGGAGGAAATATTCACACGTGCTCTTGACCCAGATCACGATATTTGTATACGGTCATTAACCCCCATATATCTTTTGGTGTTTTTTTTTAATCTTTTTGGGTCTATACAAAACTTGCTTTCCTGCAAAGTACCAATCAATTGTTTAATGGCATAATGACGCAAGCTTGTTTGTGTTTTAAAATAGCGCTCGTTCCAACTCCTGTGTATTCAATAGACGCTAAATAAGCACACAATTCTTTCTGAACACAACCCAAACTGTGAACTAATGACAAAATAACAGGGCACAGATCTCGTCGGAGAGACTATTGTTAATGAAATGGAGAAAATTGCATAGAAGTCAGAGAGTATGTTGTTTGCTTTAACACCATGAAGTGTTTGTGTTTTGTTTTATTTATTTATTTATTTAACTCGGTGATCTGCTTGATAAAATTATTCAGATCTTTTAAAAGTCTGTTATTTGGGATAAAACAGGTGTTTTTTGCATTCTTTTTTTTCAATGTATTCAGTATTTTTTGAAATTTTACAGAAATGCAATTATAAAAACATAACAACACACACACACACACACACACACACGTACGTACAGGGTGTAGACATTTATAAAAAGCTTTCTTTCATTTTGGTGCAGCCCCGAAAACCACAATTTTAAGCTAGATAACTATGGTTTTAGACATACTTTTATATATATTCTGTCTGCACTACAATGAAAAAGGCACACGGAAATCCATTTCTATTTTATCTTTTTCGGCGTTATAATATAAATTCAGAAACAGATCTCGGGAGCTCGATAACGTAATCTTGATATGCTCCATAACAATATTGTATTTTTGTGATCACTTGCTCATGTCTTTGTATATAATAGTCATTCTTTGTATTTCGGTCTTATTTTGTTTGTACGTGTGTGTTTCTAAATTGCTACCAGTGAAAATGACTGTCTCTCAAACCGAAAGACACACACCTGCTTATGGCTCATGGTGCTGAGGATTTAGTTTAGTACATTGAGGACATACGAAGGGCTGTCATCAAGATGCAGGAGCCAACCAACTTTGGCATTTCACCATAGGCACTTAGTCATAGGCTTAGGCCCGGAGACATTAACTCGTTATTATACCCATATTATGGATTTGCATTGCTACTCTTTATGTCCACCCACTTACATCACATTTGTGACCATATGAATGTGCATAAACCTATCTGGCAAAAATGGGGCACTTGTAGCGTTAGCAGTAGATTTGATAAGCAACAGGTTAAAGACGCAGCCACGTAAGAGAACGAGAGAAGACATAAGAGAGATAAAAAAATAGTTATCCATATTAAGCGGAATGTTTCTATGGCAGCTAAACTGTTTTCCTACGAACAGCTATGGCAAGTGCACCAATCAAGACGAACGTCTAGCCACCTGCTTTAGAAGATAGACGGATTCCATAAGACATCTTATCATAGTATCAGCAATGGGCACCCAGCAGAGCCAGAAGAAAAAACACAAAGAAGCCAGAAAGAGTATTTTAACACTCCGTGCCAGAAGGCTGCGGGGAACAACACTAATTACCTTTACTAGCTTCGTAAATAATGCTAATATACAAAGAGGCGTCTGACAAACATGCTATTGAGAAAGGTGGTCGGTAAGTGGAGTGCCTGTGAATGGGATATATACCTCCCAGTCTATCCCATGTGATCCCTCACTGGAATATTAATCACGGCTTTACACTGTTCTGCTAAATGTCTTACAAAAACCATTAATTCTGCGACTTTGGTTCTCTATTTCTCTTTCTACATCTTTTCTTTCCTCGTCAAACTCTGTATTTCAGTATAAAAAAGTAATCTGGTTTGTTAAACCTCTGATTATTAATTTGTGGATTGAAAGCATGTCTACAAGAGATCTCCTCATCCTTGATTACCTTCTGTGTGTCAGTAATAGGATATACCTACTGACGTACAAGGCTCTGCTTTTAGGATCTAGAATAAATATACCTATTCTTGTTATTTTATTTTATTTTATTTATGGAGCTTCGGTTTGCCCACACCTGATTCATTATCTCTTGTGGCTGAGCCCATGTTAGATCGAGTGCTATCGGTGCCTAGTTTCTCTCTTGGTACACGATCGCAGAGTTCTGCTCTTAGAAAATTTTCTCACCTCTTGTGCAAGTGCAGGAATTCTACAATCTCTTTTTCACTGTTGGGTTTATCGGGAATGGTGACGGGTTCATCATGGAAAGGCTCGTAGTAGTCAATCTCATTCAGCTTGAGTGTCAGCTTCTTGGCAACCTACAGACGGGACACAAGTGAAAAGGCCATTAATTGATCCTTTCCAATTTCCCCAGCATACTTTGGTTTATCAAGAAATATGGGTCGACTGAAATGCACAATGCTATCTATACAGAAAAGGAATAGGCCGGCAAATTGTCATATTTCACTAATATAATATTTTGGAAATTCTACAGAATTTAATCTCAGATGAACTTCAGTGTCACTCGTTGGGGACTCAACTCATGGCTCAGAGAGCGGTGAATTCGCAAAACGCTTTTACCCAAGCAGGAACCAATTGCATTAGAGTATAGTCTATAGCAGGGTTTGGCAAGCTTTGGCACTCTAGATGTTTTAGACTACTCCCATAATGCTCTTGGAGCCATAATACTGGTACAGCATCATGGAAGATGTAGTTCACAACATCTGAAGTGCCGAAGGCTGCCTACCCCTGGTCTATGGCAATACCTCTTTGATACAAAAATGTAAAAAAATAAAATAAATTTTTGCACCCATACTGAAACATGGGTATAGTATTAAGTGTTAAATTACAGCTAAATTAAGTATATATTGATACACGAAACCAATATTGTGCGTCCAGTATTGTATTAAAGTGGATTATAGAAAGATATTTAAATGTGAAAGTGTCACTTTAATTGCGTTAGGTGACCGACGACCTTGATCTTAAAAAAGGTGGTAGAAATAGAAAGGATTTTACATTCACTGAGCCTTACCTTGCTGTCAAAGGTAGCGAAGAATGGTATGTACGGATGGAATTCCTCTGCCGCATCTAAGTAGGCTTTGTAATCTGAAATCACAGATAAATAATAGCATTAACAACTGACGCTGCCCTCAACAGCTTTCAATGTCTATCTATAGATAGATTTATTTTATGGATCTACATCATAACAAGGTTCATTAAAAAAATAGTTTTTAAGGTTTACTGTTATCAAATTTACAGTTCTCAGACAGGCCGACAGACAGACTCTCTGACCAACCACCGAGTTAGAAGATCATGCAGAGATTGCTGCCATAGCACTCTCCAACATAGCATGGTCCTAGTCTCTGTCGGACAGGGCAAGAGCATCTAATGATGTACACATGCGGTGCTCCCTGGGGACAGAAAAACAAAATCAGGACAGGACCCTAAAATAGGGAGTGCCGAAATCAGGACAGTTGTGAGGGCTGCAGTAGATTGAGCGGAAGTTGATTACACAAAGGTGACCCAACATGGCTGCTCAGCCAGATAAAAAAGTTACATTTTCTGAAACAAAAATCAATATATATCATTAAAAAACAAAACAAAACCATTAAATGTCATCAAATGTAATAAGGGATTAAAATAATTAGCAGATTAAATTTAATGACCGTTCTTAAAATCAAAAAAACAACAACAATGTAATCCACTTTTATATTAACACTCTGTGCAGGATGTACAGGTTTAATTTGGGGAATGTACCACACTAAAACAAACCCCAACAAACTATTTGGTGTGTAAACATTTCAAGCATCGTAGTATACACCTACCCTTTTTTCATGGTACAAACATAAAACGTAAAAAAAAACAAAAAAACATTTATTGGTCAGGGAAATTGTGAATAGAAGTAAGGAGGCAACTTTTACAAATATATGTTTCTGCCCATTCTTGACAGTGGTGAAGGTACCGGTACTTTTTTCTAAATCGTAAAACAACTGCAAATTCCTTCAGTTTTTGAGTAGTTACAGACAGGATTGTAGTATGGTCAAAGAATTTACGAAATAATTCCAGCAGGGCAACTGAAACATCCCGGAATTCTTAATATTATGTTCACTTATCCCCCTTTTAAGTTAAATATTTATTTGTGGGGTATAGAACAATATAGAAACCCACTCTTCTATTCCTCCATCTTGGATATGTGTCAATCAATGTCAAAGCCTCTATACTTTGCTCCTGGCAGTCAGCATACAGAAATCATAGAGGTGAGAAGAAATTAAACAATGTTTCTATTTCTCTCCTCATTTGCATTGTATGCCCCGCCTGTGCCTTGAGAAAAAAGGATTATGATATCATTTGCTAAATGTTCAATAAAAGGGAGTATCACGTGTAAACAAACAGGTTAACTCAAAGTTTAGGCCATTTTCACTATTTTATTCTGTGCTGTAAATTCCAGAAACAATGAAAGGGATTATATATTTATTGTGTCCATTCCTGTTCTGTGCAGGTTACAAAGAAAGTGCCCAGAACTGTAGAAAAGGGTCCAGTGATCTGTTTTGGGAACAGGTTTTAAATTTAGCATCATTGCATTAAAGATACTACATTATTAAGTGGGCTCAGTGAGCTGTATCACCCTCCCTCTCCTTATCTTCGCATTACACATGTTGGAACATTAAAACAAATAATTTATATGCTGGAGACTCAGACTCCCAGATAAGACCGGTATGTGACTCAGTATGCCATGGGCCATTTAAAGGGACACTGCCACTATCACACTGCCGTTATCATCCTAATTAACTTAAGGGGTTAGTAATGTCCGAATATACATATTTTCTTACACAGTGAGATGTATTCTAGTAAGTATGGAAAACCTTAAGGATTGATCTGTCTTTTAGATTTCCGTATATGAAGCACCGCATTTTAGTGACTGGCTGCTCAGAAACCGGAAAATAAAACCCACTTGAAATCAAGGCTGGATTCTGATTGGTTGTGTCAGACATGCTTTTCAGCATTAACTGGGCAATAATAAAAAAAAAAAGAGCGTATTTCAGTAGAGGGTAGTGGATGCATGGAATAGCCTTCCAGCTGAAGTGGTAGCGGTTAACACAGTAAAGGAGTTTAAGCATGCGTGGGATAGGCATAAGGCTATCCTAACTATAAGATAAGGCCAGGAACTAATGAAAGTATTTAGAAAATTGGGCAGACTAGATGGGCCGAATGGTTCTTATCTGCCGTCACATTCTATGTTTCTATGATTCAGTATGGTTACTCAGTAAAATGTGATTTGCTGTGAATACAAAATTAATTTAACATTTTTGACCAAAACTGCTGAACTGGAAGAATTAGTCAGTTACGTTTTCAGTTTGCCAATTTTGGTTTACATTTAAAATTCATTTTGTATCTACTTTAAACACCTAACAATTCACATCCCTGAAAAAGTTACACTCTTTATAAACAGTGAACTCAAAACTGAACATTTAACATTTTAACATTTAGGTTAAAATGGGTGAACTTAACTTGAGTCTAAGCTTGGCTCTTTTTTATCAGAATTTTACAATTTGATTTTCACTTCAATCCATTTTTCTATTTAGCGAATAAATCCCCCGCGGGGGCAATCTCTGTGGTTTGGTATTATGTTCGCAATAAATGAAATGGCTCTGCCTCTTGTATCGGTCTGTTCTATTTGTATTGCATTTTTCCCAATTGTCCGGAATATGTTGGCGCTTTAAAAATGCCGGTAATAAATAAATATGAGTTCACAAGAATTTTGTTTGTTTGTTAAGTTCAGGTTGAGAGGCTTCACTGACTGGGGGGGCTATACTACAGCCCCGCATCATCAAGATCAAACTGCCATGCCCTGCCCTGTTGATTTGGCATGTTCGGCACAAAGATGGGGGAAGGTGAGGGGGCAGGCGCTAGTCATGCTGTAGCTTACGTATTCATAGTGTCTACATATCGCTCATCTGCACGCTTCTCATGGCTGTGTGGGCTGGTGATGTTAAAGATATGCAAATTCGCAAAGATTAATGTGCTTTGGAAGAATGAGTCTGTAACGCTTGGTATCAGAAAGTTAATCGATACGCAGCCGGGAGGGGGGGGGGAGGGAGGCTTGGTTTGCAGAACAACACAGCACAAATTCTTCAAAAGCTCCTCGTTTTATTCTTGGCCTTCAATAGTAGCCTCATTAAGGCCTCTGAGATTAATTCGAGTTCTATACCCGCTTGAAAGGAACGGGTTTCCAAAAGATGCCAATGGCCCAAGCTCCCATAATCCTTTGCGGCTTATTGTGCAGCACCCACACGCTCTCTCAGTTCCGCATGGCGTTGTTTCTCTGTAGAGTAATATGTACGAACCATTTGTCACTGGCACCAGCGCGTGTGTGGAGGCCAAAAGTGCTAGCAAGCTGCCATTCTTAATGATAGTAAATTGGGCAGATGACTACTTTTTAACGCCCAAAACACATCCAAGCTTTATGGGGGAAAAAAAAAACAAATCAATACCCACAAAACTAAAATTTTTCTTCCTTAATTCTGCTATCACTAACAGAATTTAATATGAATGCTGGATGGTATTAACCCCTTATAGGCCAGTGCGATTTTCATGGTGGTTATTCAATGTTTGCATCAGACTTGCAACTGTTAAAGGAACACTCAACGCACCATAACCACTGCAGCGTGCGAGGAACGTCCTCTCTACGGCAATAGGTAGAGAGTAATGTCCGACTGGACCTCAGGCAAGATGTCAGTCAACCTATTCAAACAGTTTCACTTATTACTATGGGCAAGGTGCCAAGTTATTCCAGGCACCATAACCACTATAGATTGCTGTCGTGATTATGGTGTTTGGAGTGTTCCTTTAAATGAGTGACCATTCCATTTTGATATTGGACCATTAAAAAACGTTTTCTTATGAAGGCATCGTTTCCCATTTATTCTTTCGTAGTTAAAGGATGTTCGAAAGTTACTCGCGCAAGTATGAAAACTACTCTCGTTGCACTCCTGCTATTGACGACTAAGTTACAGTGTTTTCAGCTGATTGCTAACTTTGTGTTTGTGACTGTTTAATCTTTGTAACCTCAGAACTGGTGCAGGAATCAAGAAACACAAGGTTTCAAATGCTCAACCTTATCATTGATTGTAAGAGAGATGGGCCGTCACATTCTATGTTTCTATGTTTCTGTGTTTCGAAGAGAGGTTGGTTAAAATATGGCATTAATAAATGCCTTCTAAATGGTTAAATCGTGTTAAAAAAAAAAAAAAGTTAACAGCAGAGCTGCATGGTTGGTGTATTCATTTTAAGCTTTTGGATTCATGATACGACTTGTCTCTTCACTTTGCTAAATGAGCTAACTCCTTTCCTTTAAACATGCAACCCCCTGATCAGTGATAGCCCCCCCCAGAACCCCCACTGCAGCGCACAGTCTCTCGTGCTGTGGAAGCAGGATTGAGTTTGGCTTAATGGAGCTGTAACATGCATTTTGCTGACTCTGACCATCTCCTAATTCCCCTTTAATGATAATTTCAATGAGTCTGTGAAGTGCTTTTTTGGATGGCCGGTCCCTCTGTGAAATCAATGTGTTTGTGTCTGTTCTTTTAGCTCAAAGTGTAGTTTCCCTGTGCGGAATTGTGACTGATGATTCAAAGGTTTATTGACTAAACTCGGAACTGTAGAGAATTAAATTCTTAAAGACAAAATTCAAGCTAAAATAGCCGTGCTGTGTGACTATAGCTGAGGTTAAAAATTTTCCAGATCCACTAATTATTCATGTAAATTTGGCATTTTGGATTTTTGCATGCTCTGATCCCGTGTTTATTGAATATCCCTGTTTGTGAACAAGGTCTCTATTAAGATGCGGACTGAAAGCTGGTTCGAGGAGGCTCATTTGTTTTCTCATTTTCCTAGAGCTGTTCTGTCACCTTCTGGAATTTTTTGTTTCATTAAAAGAACACTCCAAGCGCCATAATCATTTTGTGTGTTCCCGCCCCCTACCTTTTTAAGTGTCCTCCGGGTGCTGCTCCCTGAGTCTACTACAACTTAGTAAGAGCAGGAAACTCCTGTTTAGGAGATTCCATTAGTTCTCCTGAGATAAGCATTGCAGCTTATTGGCTGAGAGTATCAGTTAATTGTTCTCGAACATCCAGCTAAGCTCTACACCACTGGGATTAGCTTCTGGCTCTCACTGAGTTATAGTGGAGGCAGGCAGGGGCGCCCAGGAACCCTAAATAAGAAGTAAAATAATTTTAAATGGGTTTACTACTTACAACGGTGGGACGCCAGAGCACTTCAGGCACCATAACCACTACAGCACCCTGTAGTAGTTATGGTGATTGGAGCGTACCATTAAAAGGGCCTCTTCAGACCCCTAATGCTCTTTAGCTTGCTGAAATGCCTTATGTGTGAAGAGTGTGTTCCTGCCACGGGAAAGGAAATGTTAGCAAAGGGAGCATACTGTGCTATAGGGAGAATTCATGCTTTTTCACGTGGTATAATCAGACTGTGGAGGTGTGCGCACAGTGTAAAGTTGGAACACGAAGCCTTTATAATACGTGCCTCTGGCGCTCGCTGACGCCGGCTCAGACCCTTTGTGTTTTGGTTTTATAATGTAAGCTGTGCTTATCTGACTTCATCCCCTGCACACATAGGAAATTCCTCTCTTCGCTCAATTATCCCCGTCAGCATTTCAACAGCGGGCCTGCTTTTTTTTTGTTTTTGTTTTTTTCATTGTAGAGGTATTTAAATTGTTTTCATATTGCCATTTCAGTTTATTAGTGGGTGAGGGCATTCTGAGTAGGATGCTGGTTGGGTAGTCTAATTTTTTCAAATTTATGTGAATTACCCCACACCGAAATGTGTTGGTGTCTGAGTAAAGAAAATGAAAAATAAAATTAAATAAACAATAAAACCACATTGTCACATTGACCACATTGTCATTATGTGACCTATTATGTAAAAGCCTGTTCATCAGGAAGACCCACACAAAATAATGAAAATACACGGAAAAGTCCTTTTTAAGCAGGAAATGTAGGAACCTCCTAAATTAATGTAATACTTTCTTATCTTTTTTTTATTGTCAAACTATTTTTTTTTAAAATTCATTATTTTGTGTGGTTCTTCCTGAAAAACAGAGGGAGGAGATACTGAGGGTAGGATTAGGATAGCATGCAGGGAGGAGTCCTTGCCACCATTGGCTGTCGGCATACTCTGTGTGCTGGCGTCAGACGCCAATTTTGCTAATAATTGACATTAACCAGCCTGGAACATTGTGTTGAAGTGACACCTCCGGCAGATAATGTGTTAATCTCTGTATGTGCAGCATTTTAATGGGAAACATAAAGACTCCAGGCACCAACACCACTACGAATCAATTACGTGCTCATGGTGTTGGAGTAACCCTTTGAAATTCAAAACATGATTTGGGTCCAAATATCTATTCCAAGTTCCTGTTCCCCTTGACTCAAACATGGTATAACATTTTACTGTTTATCGTTTGGTTAGAACACTTTTCCCATTAGGTGCATAGCGATATGAGTGTGTTTTTTCGGTGCCTTCTAACACAGAATACTCACGTTCAGAATCCTCGTTCTTGAAGAATCCAATAAGTTTGGGCTCATCGTCCAGATTCTCAAAGGCAGCAAGTTCGTGACTTCCATCGATGAACTCTATGGGATCCTCGAGCACCTTAAATACGAATACACAAAGATCACATTAATGCATTATATATACAAAGGCATAATATAAGTAAACTACCGATAATTTGTGTGTTATGGCTTTTCGTTTGGACCAGAGACACTGCTAAGTTCAGTGGACCCTTTATTAAAAGACATGGACACATCTCCTTCAGGATCAGATCCACAGGCTCAATGTAGGCATGTCGGCAACCTGGAGGTATAGTGGATGGGTTTAGAATCAGCCCTTACCCAAAATAGTACCGGCATGCCTTATTAGACCAGTTCAACTGCTGTGGCCGGTTTTAGAAGCCATTTCTATGCAGACAACGAGAAGCAAAGGAGAAAGGAGATGGAGATGGAGATTGTGTTTTGGAGATGGGTTCTAGGTTTTAGAAAGAGTTAGAAGATGGCTGAGGGGTTAACCCCTTAAGACACATGACAGAAATATTCCGTCCTGATTCCCTTTTATTCCAGATGTTGTGTCCTTAAGGTCAGGGCTGGGAAAGAGGGCTACTCAATAGGTGAGTTGTTTATGTTAGTTTTCTTCATATGAACCCAATATGTCCCATGTGGCCCCCAGACGTAATACAGAGAAGATTTATTTGTTATGCGATTTATAGCCATCTTTACTTTCATTACTCATTGTACATTAATGTATTTTCATCAACCATCACTACTGAGAGACTGTGCCATGAACCAACTA
Source organism: Pelobates fuscus (assembly GCF_036172605.1). Classification (NCBI taxonomy): domain Eukaryota; kingdom Metazoa; phylum Chordata; class Amphibia; order Anura; family Pelobatidae; genus Pelobates; species Pelobates fuscus. Next base: position 94,750,768 of record NC_086329.1, read on the forward strand.
CTCGTAAATGTTAGGAAGAGGAGTTGGTTGGACAGCTTTCTATGTGCATTTTCTTTATTATGTTTGTGATAGTACACGGGCGTATTCTGGGCACACAGTGTAGGCATCCGAGTGATTGGGGTCATTCTTGCTTTTCTACCACCTAGTACATGCACTCTCCAAAACTTACATTTTTATTAAGAAAAAAAATGACTTTATTGGGGCAGATGCCAATTTATTTGGCCCAGATATAAATCTACATAAAAGAGAATTCAGAAATCTTTATACAAAGTTAATACTTCCTATCAGTCCGTATTCAAACTATACCATCTATGCTATCATTCTATATTCAAACGGTTTGACCCATGCTATCAATTTATATTTAAGTTCTCCCATATATGTTATAAGTCCATATACAAGCTGCCCCCCATGTTATCAGTCCATATACAAGCTGCCCCCCATGTTATCAGTCCATATACAAGCTGCCCCCCATGTTATCAGTCCATATTAAAACTGCCCCATGTTATCAGTCCATATTACAACTGCCCCCATGTTATCAGTTCATATACAAGCTGCCCCCCATGTTATCAGTCCATATTTAAGCTGCCCCCTTGTTATCAGTCCACAGCACTACAGAATTTGCTGTCGCTATATAAATAATAATAATAATAATAACATTCAAGTTGCCCTCCCCCATATAATCAGTCCATATTCCAACCTCCCCCAAATAAAATCAGTCCATATTCAAGCTGCCCCTCCCCCCATATTATCAGTCCATATTCAAGCTGCCCCCCCATGTTATCAGTCCATATTCAAGCTGCCCCACTACAATCTAGATTCTGGGTGTATTTTTCCCTTACAAAGTGAATCCATTTATCCGTGTGTCTGCCCCAGAATTCACTAATATTCCTACACAATAAATGTAGTTTCTTTCTCTAAAGCTCCTATAACACGACACATTTCTCCTGCGCCTGTATATCGCTGTATAAACGCTAAGCGAAGGAAGATACCCAGCCGGAACATTATTTACAGAATTAAATCCCGGCTGACCCCAATTAAACCTTGAGAGAGCCGGCATAGCTGAGTGATTGCCTCCAGCTATCTTTAAAGCAATCCCTATTCATTCTGAACGAAAGACGTATGTTCTTCCCCTATTTCAGAAGTTAAATTATTAAAGAAATTTAATTAGAAGAGGTTTAGGTTGAGCTAATGTCACTCATTTCCACTGCCCGCACACAGATGGTCAGTTCACCTGAATATACACTTAAATGAAGTATAGAACATGAAATAATTTCTTATTAAAGTGACAGCATCTTTGCAACATTAAAGTGACAGCCTAAGCACCATAACCACAACGCGCCATAGTATTAGTTATGGTGCTATGAGTCTATGGGCGCCGTTCCTCAGTTATCTGTTTTGTAGTGATTTCACAAAAAATAAATGGCTCTTCGCAAAACCTTCAGTATAGCTAGCTCCGTCGATCAGGTCTAATCACTAAAGTGAGTATTCCAAGTAAATTTAAAGTGAACTTCACATTCAAGGTGAAATAGACAAACTGGAAAAATTATTTAAGTCAACTATGCTCGCAGCTCGGCTACTTTGGCCTTAAATGTGAAATTAACTTTGAATTCTCCCTTTAGTGCATAAGACTGTATATGTGCACTGATAATACAGAAATCACACTGCATCCAGAGCCAACCTTGGATGCCACTGAGAGTGCTGGGGTTACTTAGCTGATTGCCATCGGCCTACCAAATAAAATATGAATGAGGAAAAACCTGATGGTTTCTAGACAATGTATTTGCAAAAACAATAGGGACAAAATTCCAAGTTCAGCCTTTCTTTACAAAACAGAGATATTTTATCAGTGTAGATGGAACAATCGTTTTATAGACGTTTTAATTGAGTGGATAAACTGGGGACTTACATCCAGTAGAAATTCGACCAAGGTGTCAGCAGAGAACTCTCCGTCATATTCGATGACTTCGTCATCCTTGAACACATAGATACTGTCTTCTTCATGCAGACCTATGGAGGACGCGAAAGTGGTTAAGAAGTGTATAAGGGATTTCGGTGGTTAGTAACATTGAAATACTACAGGGAACACAGACAATCAGGCTAAAATGAAGATGGATGTCCATCAAGTGTTGAAAATGCAAATATTGTTTTTCACCTGTTTGTAATTCGAAGAATACACGTTAGGCTTTATTCACTAAAGGGAGAATAAATGAACGTAAAAACCAAACTGCTAAATATATCATAAAATACTCAATGCGGCTATTTTAACCTGAATTTTGTAATTTGTTTTTCCTGTCACTTAAATCCTCTGCATAGTGAATAAAACCGCCGGGAAGCATTTTGTTCATATTTTACAGAACTATATAAATATATATTTGTTACCCAGGGGCATATGTCGCATCACTGGGGGCTAACTTTATCAAAATCATTCTGATTACAGATAGTCAAACACAACAATCCTATACATCACACAGCTCTAAGCACACCAAATCCTTCATACCATAGAGCGCTAAACATTCTAATTCCTCCTTATCAGAGAGCTAAATATTCCAATTCATACCATAGAGCGCTAAACATTCTAATTCCTTCTTATCAGAGAGCTAAACATTCTAATTCATTCATACCATAGAGCGCTAAACATTCTAATTCCTTCTTATCAGAGAGCTAAACATTCTAATTCATTCATATCATAGAACGCTAAACATTCTAATTCCTTATCAGAGAGCTAAACATTCTAATTCCTCCTTATCAGAGAGCTAAACATTCTAATTCCTCCCTATCAGAGAGCTAAACATTAAAATTCATTTATATCATAGAGCGCTAAACATTCTAATTCCTTATCAGAGAGCTAAACAGTCCAATTCATTCATATCATAGAACGCTAAACATTCTAATTCCTTATCAGAGAGCAAAACATTCTAATTCATATAATAGAGCGCTAAACATTCTAATTCATTCATATCATAGAGCGCTAAACATTCTAATTCCTTATCAGAGAGCTAACATTCTAATTCATATAATAGAGCGCTAAACATGCTAATTCATTCATATCATAGAGCGCTAAACATTCTAATTCCTTATCAGAGAGCTAAACATTCTAATTCATATCATAGAGCGCTAAACATTCTAATTCCTTATCAGAGAGCTAAACAGTCCAATTCATATCATAGAACGCTAAACATTCTAATTCCTTATCAGAGAGCTAAACATTCTAATTCATTCATATCATAGAGCGTTAAACATTCTAATTCCTTATCAGAGAACTAAACATTACAATTCATTCATATCATAGAGCGCTAAACATTCTAATTCATTCTTATCATAGAGCGCTAAACATTCTAATTCCTTATCAGAGAGCTAAACATTCTAATTCATTCATATCATAGAGCACTAAACATTCTAATTCCTTATCAGAGAGCTAAACATTCTAATTCATTCATATCATAGAGCGCTAAACATTCTAATTCCTTCTTATCAGAGAGCTCTAAACATTCTTATTCCTCCTTATCAGAGAGCTAAACATTCCAATTCATTCATATCATAGAGCGCTAAACATTCTAATTCATTCATATCATAGAGCGCTAAACATTCTAATTCCTTATCAGAGAGCTAAACATTCTAATTCATTCATATCATAGAGCGCTAAACATTCTAATTCCTTATCAGAGAGCTAAACATTCTAATTCATTCATATCATAGAGCGCTAAACATTCTAATTCCTTATCAGAGAGCTAAACATTCTAATTCATTCATATCATAGAGCGCTAAACATTCTAATTCCTTCTTATCAGAGAGCTCTAAACATTCCAATTCATTCATATCATTGAACGCTAAACATTCTAATTCGTTATCAGAGAGCTAAACATTCTAATTCATTCATATCATAGAACACTAAACATTCTAATTCATTCATATCATAGAGCGCTAAACATTCAAATTCATTCATATCATAGAACGCTAAACATTCTAATTCCTTATCAGAGAGCTAAACATTCTAATTCATTCATATCATAGAGCGCTAAACATTCTAATTCCTCCCTATCAGAGAGCTAACCATTCCAGTTCATTCATATCATAGAGCGCTAAACATTCTAATTCATTCATATCATAGAACGCTAAACATTCTAATTCCTTATCAGAGAGCTAAACATTCTAATTCATTCATATCAGAGAGCTAAACATTCCAGTTCATTCATATCATAGAGCGCTAAACATTCAAATTCATTCATATCATAGAACGCTAAACATTCTAATTCCTTATCAGAGAGCTAAACATTCTAATTCATTTATATCATAGAGCGCTAAACATTCTAATTCCTCCCTATCAGAGAGCTAAACATTCTAATTCATTCATATCATAGAGCGCTAAACATTCTAATTCCTCCCTATCAGAGAGCTAAACATTCCAGTTCATTCATATCATAGAGCGCTAAACATTCTAATTCATTCAAATCATAGAACGCTAAACATTCTAATTCCTTATCAGAGAGCTAAACATTCTAATTCATTCATATCAGAGAGCTAAACATTCCAGTTCATTCATATCATAGAGCGCTAAACATTCGAATTCATTCATATCATAGAACGCTAAACATTCTAATTCCTTATCAGAGAGCTAAACATTCTAATTCATTCATATCATAGAGCGCTAAACATTCTTATTCCTTCTTATCAGAGAGCTCTAAACATTCTTATTCCTCCTTATCAGAGAGCTAAACATTCCAATTCATTCATATCATAGAGCGCTAAACATTCTAATTCCTTATCAGAGAGCTAAACATTCGAATTCATTCATATCATAGAGCGCTAAACATTCTAATTCCTTATCAGAGAGCTAAACATTCGAATTCATTCATATCATAGAGCGCTAAACATTCTAATTCCTTTTTATCAGAGAGCTCTAAACATTCCAGTTCATTCATATCATAGAGCGCTAAACATTCTAATTCGTTATCAGAGAGCTAAACATTCTAATTCATTCATATCATAGAGCGCTAAACATTCTAATTCCTTATCAGAGAGCTAAACATTCTAATTCCTTCTTATCAGAGAGCTAAACATTCTAATTCTATTATATCATAAAGCGCTAAACATTCTAATTCCTTCTTATCAGAGAGCTAAACATTCTAATTCTATTATATCATAAAGCGCTAAACATTCTAATGCCTCCTTATCAGAGAGCTAAACATTCTAATTCATTTATATGATAGAGCGCTAAACATTCCAATTCCTTCTTATCAGAGCTAAACATTCTAATTCATTCACATCATAGAGCGCTAAACATTCTAATTCCTTCTTATCAGAGAGCACTAGACATTCTAATTCCTTCATACCATACAGCGCTAAACAATCTAATTACTTCTTATCACAGAGCGCTAAACATTCTACTTCAGTCTTATCATAGAGCGCTAAACACATTGAATCCGTTGTCATAGAAAGCTATATACTCCGAATCATTCACATTAGACTGGCAAACAAACTAAATCTGACATAACAGAGCAATAAACACACTGAATGCTTCACATCACAGAACCCTAAACACAGAATACTTCAAGTCACAGAGCACTAAACACACCAAACCCTTCATTTTACAGAGCCTTAAACACTCTATGTCTATCACATCACACAGTGATAAGCCCACTAAATCCTACATATTGCAGAGATATAAATCCACAAAATATTCCATAGGACAGGGAACTAAATGCATAGCAGTTGTTGCAGCCTTTTTGTGTATAAAAATCTATATCATCGTGTAATGTTAAAGGGATACTCTTAGCACCACAACCACTACAATCTTGGGGCAATCCACCTGGTTTGTGTTAAACTCTTTTACTGTAGTTCGAGAAAAATGGGGTTCTCCTGGTGCCTACAGCCCTCTGTTTTGAATTAGCCAACACAGAAGTGAACCTCTACCTTAATCAGTACAACTTTGGACAGCAATCGTGAGTGCTGGTGGCAGGTTAGCCTATCGTTGTCTTCAAAAATGTAGCCAAGTTACAACAGATAGGCCTGGCTATAGGCTCTACTCAAACATAGTTTGACACAAATATGACTGGCACATGCCTTCTAACTATCCAGATTTCGGCTTTGTTCCAAGGTGTGCCGCTTTTGGGTATACCATAGAACTGTCTCCAAAAGGATAGCTCAAGCGCATCATTAGACACACTCTGAACTCTAGGATCCTGTAGAGATATATGTCAGGACTTTTTGGGATGGTCCGGGACGCCAATGTTGGGGGGGTGGGGTATGCTGACAGCCCCTACAGAATCTTTACACCATAACCAGTAAACTGAACTGTCGTTTTTATGCTGTTTAGAGTGTCACTGTAGTGGCAGTGCCAGCATATACCCAGATAATGTCACTGTATTTATCTATATTCCTTCATGTGGAAGTATTTGCAAGCTCTTGGGGTAGAGGCCCATTAACATTTATAAAGCAGCATTCAAAACACAAAGTGAAAATCTGGTGGCGTATTACTGCCAGCTGGTCGGAATCCCCCTCTAGGACATCTGCTGCTAAGCTCTACAGGGATCTCACACGGAGTGGAATATTTGATCAGATGGATAGTTACTATTTGGGATAAATAAAAAGCTCTGCACAAGCTGTCATCAGGATTTTACAAATCAATACAGGAGCCGAGCCAAGCTAAGGTGTTTACTAGTGATTAGACGTGATATCTTTATAACTGGTTGGTAGACTTAGGCTGAGACCTTTATCAGTAGTCAAAGCTTGGACCACACACAATAATTGTTTTTTTCTTTTCAGAAATCGCAGTTGATACATAGAACATTATCCAAGTTAAGTTGATTTTCCCATGAATTTTGAGTTGGCCCTAGGAAAATGATGTCCACTATGGATACGTAGACATGAAGGCCATATTTTCACTGATCAGCCACAGCATTAAAACCATTGACAGGTGAAGTGAGTAACATTGAATATATTCTTACAATGGCACCTGTCAAGGGGTGGAATATATTGGGCAGCAATTGAACAGTCAGCTCTTGAATTTCATGTTAGAAGCAGGAAAAATAGACAAGTGGAAAGATCTGAGTGACTTTGACACGTGCCAAATAGTGATGGCTAGACATTGGGTCAGAGAGTCTCCAGAATGGCAAGGTTTGTGTGGTGTTCCCAGTATGCCGTGGTTAGTACCTACCAAAAGTGGTGTAAGAAAGGATAACCAATGAACAGGTGACAGTATCATGGGCACCCAAAGCTTACCGATGCAAGTGAGGAGCGAAGGCTAGCCCGCCCGGTTCGATCACAAAGAAGAGCTACTGTAGCTCAAACTGCTGAAACCATACAGTGCATAGCATTTTGCTGTGTATGGGGCTTTGTAGCAGCAGAACGGTCAGAGTGCTCTAGATGACCCCCTGAACACCTTCAATGGAGACGTGAGCATCAGAACTGGACTATGGAGCAATGAAAGTAGCTTGCCTGGTCTAATGAATCATGTTTTCTTTTAGATCAGGGCGATGGGCAGGTGCATGTGTGTTGTTTACCTCCAGAAGAGATGGCAACAGGATGCACTACATGATGAAGCAAGGCAAAAAGAGGCAGTATTATTATCATCTGGGAGACCTAGATATTGCTGCAGACTAGGTACACCCATTCATTGCAATGGTGTTCCCTTATGGCAGTGGCCTCTTTCAGCAGGATAATGCACACTGCACAAATTGTTCAGGAATGGTTTAAGGAACATGACAGAGAGTTAAAGGTGTTACCTTGGCCCCCAAATTTCCCAGATCTCAATTTGATAATGCATCTGTGGGATGTGTTGGAACAACAAATCTAATCCATGGAGGCTCTCCTCACAACTTGCAGGACTTAAAGCAGTGGTCTCCAACCCAGTCCTCATGGACCACCAACAGTCCAGGTTTTGTCAGCATCCCCATTGGAATGAAAAAGGGAAATACACAAATACTGGACTGTTGGTGGTCCATGAGGACTTGGTTTGGTGACTACTAACTTAATGGACCTGCTGCTGATGTCTTGGTGCCAGATTACACAGAACACATTAAGAGGTCTTGTGGAGTCCATACCTTGATGCCTCAGAGCTGTTTTGGCAACACGAGAGGGACCTACACGATATTCGGCAGGCGGTTTTAATGTTGTGGCTGATCAGTATAAACATGACTGTGAAAAACTTCTGTATCACACAGCCTTGTTACAATGCTGCTGCCCACCCCATGTTTTCCCTATTAAGAGCTAATAAGTATCTAGGGGTTCATAAGAACACCCCTTTCTATCTCATTAGAGATTGTACCTTTTAGCTGAAAGCAGCAAGGAGAATTGTTAGTGTAGGACTCTTTTAACAGGTTTGCCTTGACATGGCAGGTCCATCTAATGGCCATTGGAGTGATACTATGAGCCTCCTGTTATTTCAATGTGGATAGGGATTTAGCATAGTGCACAGGTAACTATTTTTTTAGTTTTTTTGTTTGTTCTATATCGATCGTATATTTTTACATAGGTTCATTTTTTTTACAGTAGTTCTCCTTTTACAATTAATGGTCGTGAACACCAGTCTTCTTCCCATTGGTCTTAGCCCCAAATTAGGACATGCCAATCTAACTAAGGTATTCTGAGAGTTACATGATGCACCGTAGCATGGGACTAAATCCCTATTCTGTTAAATAATGCTTTTATGTAACTGAGAGATCTATAGCTGTTTTTATTTGGATTGTGCTGATCAGACAATGTGATACAGAGGCAAAAAAACCTATATATATATTAATGGTGCTAGGTGACACATCTTCGCAAGAATTACATTTACATTTTTGACCCCCTACAATTTATTTTTTTAAGTCAATATACCTCTGACTATTAAATGAATAAACTCCAAAATTATTATTCCCATTGACATTTAAATAAAAATGAATTGGAGGAACATATGCCACGCTCCTCCAATCAGCAGCATTTAAATCCCAGATCGAGTTTTACTTGGTCTGGAGGCAAAAGCAACTCTAGTGGCTGTCAGCAAGATGGCCGCTGGAGGTGGATGTAAACCTGAAAAAGAAAACTGCACGGTTAAAATGACAGGATCGCTACACCCAGACCACTCTATTGAGATAAAATGGTCTGGGTGGCTCTAGTGGTCCTTTAAGTGTATGCATCACAAAGAATTAAAAAGGAATGAACATTATTTGGTAAATGATCCTGAAATCATATGGGGATGTTTTTCTGCTTAAAGGGTTTCTATAGTGCCAGAATAACAAAGCGGTATTACTGGCACTATAGGTTAATACAGTGCCCCCCTCCCTGGCAACCCCCTTCTCCCACGGCGCTGAAGGGGTTAAAACCCCTTCAGTCACTTACCTGAATCCAGCGCGGATGTCCCTAGGTGCTGGATCAGGCTCCGCCCACGCTCCTTTCCCACCGACAGCCGGCTGGGGAGAACTAATGCGCATGAGTGGCAATGGCCACGCTCGCATTAGGATTCCCCATAGGAAAGCATTAATCAATGCATTCCTATGGGGATTCGGGTGATGCTGGAAGTCCTCATGCAGAGCGTGAGGACATTCAGCGTCATTTAGGCAACCAAAAGTCGTCTAAGCACCCGGAAGTCCCTCTAGTGGCTGTCTGGTATACAGCCACTCTAGGTGGAGTTAACCCTCAGAGATAATTATTGCAGTTTCTCAGAAACTGCAATAATTACCACAATTACCACTGCAGGTTTAAGGGCAATAGGGACACAGCACCCAGACCACTTCAATGAGCGGTACTGGTCTGGGTGCCTACAGTGTCCCGTTAATTAAGCAATAGATCCCCCAAAATATTTTCCCTAAAAATGGAACAGTCTTGATATATTTTTTTCTTTAGGAGTCCCTGGTGCAACTGACTGCATCCCCTCAGCACGTATCACATGTATTGAGCCGCGCTGCCGTACAAATAACACATTTCGACACCTGACTAACTAGGCTTTAGCTGAAAGACGCGCTACGTTCCCACACATTGTTTACCACAATGCCACTCACCTTCCGTGTCTAATTACAATCCAGCTCGGGAAATAATTATTTTAGCTGTCAAACAGTTGTGCATGTAAAATGAAGGCTCTCTTTGAGAGCAATGATTTTTTCTTTCTGTCTTTGTTAAAATCATCCATATGGGCGTACAAGTGATCTGGGAATGAATGATGATACTTATCCAAGCGTTATTGTTTGTTAATGGAAGCTAGTCGATAGGATAGAATTCTACACATCACAGAGAAGGAGTGGAAACGTCGTACAGCCTTTCAGCAGATGTGGAAATGGCAAATTAAGCACTCAAACTCAGGGGCCCACAGAAACTGTTCGCTGAGCTCTAGGCATGATAATAAGCGTCTTTCGTTCGCACTAATCACAGTGCCTCAAAGTAATGTTTTTTATTCTCATTTTAAAAAAAAAGTTTATTACATCTAATAAAACGTAATGATATTTTTAAAATAATCTATGGGAAAGCATTGGATTGGCTGAGATCATCAAGATTGATCATCTCAGCTATGGAGGCGGGGCCAGAAGTGGCGATTCTGGCTCAGCGAGGGACAAATGTTGAGTACCATCACCTTTTCACTTCACTCTGAGCACTCTGACTATAGTGTTTGGAATACATGCTTGTATTTCTTAAACGATAGTGCTCCTTTAACTTTTTTTTGTTTTGTTTTTTATCTGGCTGAGCGGCCATGTTTTGTCAGACTCAGCTGTTATCTGACCAACTGCTGCTCGACCTAACTTGCTGCTGCTGCAGGTTCACACACAGCAATCACAGCAACAGCAAGTTAGGTCGAGCGGCAGTTGGTCAGATAACAGTCCAACATGGCCGCTCAGCCAGATAAGAAAGTGAAATTGTATCGACTTAATATTAAATGATATTACAAATATATCATTACGTTTATTTAAAAGTAATGTACTTTTAAAAAACAAGAAGTGAAAAGTTGATGATAGCTTTCCTTTAAGGTCTGCTGTTTATTAAAGGGTTGATCCAACCACCATAACCACTACAGGCTGCTGTTCCCTGGTAATGGGGCAAACCATTTTACAGCAGTTTTCCTCTTACCTGGTCCTGCCAGGCTCTATTTCCCCACTGTAGGCAGGTTTATGACATTGATTGAGAGTGTCACCTTACCGCTTAGCCAATCACTGAGTGTCTTTGCATCGGAATTTGCACAGAACTGATATCGGTTCTGGGCTGGTCATGACACCACATGACGCTGCCCGAAATGGGATTACATCGCCAGCCCAAAAGAGATTAAACTCAGTATTACAGTGTTTCACAGAGAAATACAGACACCAGGCACCACGTCCACTTCGAATCACTGAATGCCTGGAGTAAGCCTTTTAAAAATACATGTATCAAAACTCTAGGCACCCACACCACATCATCTCAGTGTCCCTGTTCCCTTAACCAGAAACTGCAATGTTTACCTGGCAGGGTCAAACCTGCTCTAATGGATGTCGTCCTGCTGATTCACGGAGTTTGACTCCATGAAACGATGCTGGACATCCTCACACTTTGAATGACGACGTCCAGCGTCTTGCAAAACCCCATAGGAAAGCAGTGATTTAGCGGTTTCCTATTGGGAAGGTAAAGACATCAAAGGAGGCAGAGACCGAGCCAGTGCCGAGGGACCTCGCTAGTCGCTGAAATAAAATGGGTGAATTCAGGGCTATTTAACCCTTTGAGTGCCACGGGGAGAGACGGGTGAAATGAGGGGGGCAGTGGAACATTTTAGTGTTAGGGATAAAACTTTGTAATCCTAACACTAACTTAATTTAAAGGAGTCCTGCTTGCCCAGTCCTCCTCCGCTCTCTGTCTGTCCCTCTTTGAAACCAGTAGAGTTAAACAGATCTGAGCACGGGAGAATTCATCAGACGAGGGCCTGTTTTAAGGGTTACTGAAAATCTGCTTCCACCAAGTTGTATCGTCACCAAAATGACTTTTATATTAAAACTGGGCTCCGAGATAAAACACCTGCAAATAGTTCATGGTCTGTGCAGTTGTACAGCTCTGCAGACTATGTTGGTGATTTAAATTAATAATAACACAGGCCGCCTTTGGCTAAAGTCTGCTAGTTCTCATTTACTACAATGTGCCAAGAAAATTAGTGCAATGTGTCTTGGACAACTGAGAAAAGGATATCCAAGAGTTATGAAATAAAGGAAGAAAGAGAGAGGGATACTGGGCATGAGAGTCAGACAGCGGAAAGGTCGGATATACAGTATAAGAGAGAGGCAGGGGGTATGAGGATGGAGGTGTGATTCTAAAGTAGTGTTGGTTAACCTCAGCACGCCTTCCTCTCAACCACATTTCCCATGGTGCTCAGCAAGCATTAAGGCTGGTTGTGCATCATGGGAATTGTAGTTTAGAAACATCTCCGGTTAGAGATCTCCGTTCTAAAGCGTCTGTTAGTCCTATTTGAAGTTCTATGAAAATATTTTGAAACTTTCATTGAATAGTGATCTCCACAATTTTCCATCTGTTAGTACGGGTGGTGTCCAGGTACGGCCTTCCAGGTGTGGTTGCTGGGAGAATTAAGAAATATAATCTAAAACAGACAAAGGGAGATGCTAAGCCATGCCATCCTTAGTGTTTCCCTCCCGCAGAAAGATGGAAGAATAACAGAAAGGTATAGCAAACAGATGATACGAGGGACTACGAACTAAACAGAGATGGTCAGCGAGTTTTAAAATAACCATTGTTGAGTAACGTGTCAATCCCCCCATTGCCAACAAGACATTTCTACCTGCCCCAGTGACAGGCAGGCCGGTGTACCTGACACATCAATTCACGGCGGTAAATCAAGTACTCGCTGCTTGGATGTTAATGCAGTTTTAACATTAGTGCCTCTTAATTATCCTAATAAGATGCTGAAATTCAGGCTGAACTGATTGAGCTCTAACTGGCAGAAATAATGGCTGGCTGAGCACAGCGTGTCTGAAAACGACGCACGTGGGACTACCCACTGCCACCTCGCTGCGATATTTATGTCTCGGGACGACTATAATCCATCATAAACATCCAACAGAGAGCTTTTCTTTCTTATTTAATTAATCAATTTATGCGACACAGCCTGTGATTAATTTGTCCTTAACATTGGTAAATATTAATACGTTACACAGAGAAAAGACATGAGATAAAAATGTACTCTTGCCTGAGAAGCTTACATTCTAAAACAGGGATACCCCTCAATTCTCTGTTTGTTGTTCGACATTATAAACTGTGTTAGATTGTGGGTGTACATCACACCTGTATTCCGATGTGTAATCTGCACTTGGAGCTAGCCATCCGATCTATCAAATATTTTTAAATAGTATTAATTATATTTGTATTTTGGGTTTCCTGCATTCATTGGTAAGATGTTTTTTTTCTCAAATTAGCTCTTTTACCACCTCTATTCACCTCTTATGGTCAGGTGGTTTTGGTTCTTCGCAAGAAAAGGGCGTAGACTCAATGTAACGACCCTTAGTCTTATAACAGCCCAGGTGGCTTTTTCTACTACAAGGTGACAACCCATCAGAAAGTCCAAGAAGAACCAGGGGACAGACTCTAACCGTGTTCCCTTGTTGTTCAGTGCTGAAGTAGGAATCGCATGTCTTGCAGAGTGTAAGCACTTATGGTAACGGCCCTCCTTCCCTTTTGTTCCTGGGTTCACTAACTAACTGTAGAATATTACTATGTTCCTATTTATATTCAAAGTAGGCATGGTTGTCTAATGGGTTAAAAAACAGATGGTACTTTGCTATTCTGTACCAAGAGAACTGTGGAATGTTGTAATTAGGGGTCTTGTCCTCAGAGGCGGCTCTAGACTTTATGAGGCCTTAGGCGAAACGCAAACATGAGGCCCCACTAACAAAAAAAAGTGTCACATATACACATTGATGCACTGTCTACCTGTGTATGTGCCTGAGAGTGTGTCTGACAAAGAGTATCCTTGTGTGTGTGAATGTATGTCTCTGAACATGTTTGCGTTTTTGTCTGAGACCCTATGTGTGTGGGGTAGCTGCTTGAAGTGTGTTGTGTGTATGGGGGGGGGGGAGAGGCGGGTGATGGTGAGAGGGGGGTGATGGTGTGATGGTGAGAGGGGGGTTGATGGTGAGAGGGAGGGGGGGTGATGGCGAGAGGGAGAGGGGGGGTGATGGCGAGAGGGAGAGGGGGGTGATGGCGAGAGGGAGTGATGGCGAGAGGGAGAGGGGGGGTGATGGCGAGAGGGAGAGGGGGGGGTGATGGCGAGAGGGAGAGGGGGGGTGATGGCGAGAGGGAGAGGGGGGGTGATGGCGAGAGGGAGAGGGGGGTGATGGCGAGAGGGAGAGGGGGGTGATGGCGAGAGGGAGAGGGGGATGATGGTGAGAGGGAGAGGGGGGTGATGGCGAGAGGGAGGGGGGGTGATGGTGAGAGGGAGAGGGGGGGTGATGGTGAGAGGGAGGGGGGGTGATGGTGAGAGGGAGAGGGGGGGTGATGGTGAGAGGGAGAGGGGGGGTGATGGTGAGAGGGAGAGGGGGGTGATGGTGAGGGTGGTGGGGGTGATGCTGAGGGTGGTGGGGGTGATGGTGAGGGTGGTGGGGGGTGGTGAGGCTGAGGGTGGTGGGGGGTGAGGCTGGTGGGGGAGGTGATGCTGAGGGTGGTGGGGGTGATGCTGAGGGTGGTGGGGGGTGATGCTGAGGGTGGTGGGTGGTGAGGGGTGATGCTGAGGGTGGTGGGGTGATGGTGAGGGGGGTGAGGGTGGTGGGGGTGAGGCTGAGGGGGATGATGCTGAGGGGGGGTGGGGGGCGAGGCTGAGGGGGGCTGGGGGTGAGACTGAGGGTGGTGGTGAGGGTGGTGGGGGCTAGGGGTGGTGAGGCTGAGGGTGGTGGGGGGTGATGGTGAGGGTGGTGGGGGGGTGAGGCTGAGGGTGGTGGGGGCTAGGGGTAGTGAGGCTGAGGGTGGTGGGGGGGTGATGGTGAGGGGGGTGATGCTGAGGGTGGTGGGGGTGAGGCTGAGTGGGGTGATGCTGAGGGTGGTGGGGGCTAGGGGTGGTGGTGAGGCTGGGGGTGGTGGGGGTGATGGTGAGGGTGGTGGGGGCTAGGGGTAGTGAGGCTGAGGGTGGTGGGGGTGAGGCTGAGGGGGGCTGGGGGTGAGACTGAGGGGGGTGATGCTGAGGGTGGTGGGGGTAGTGGTGAGGGGGGTGATGCTGAAGGTGGTGGGGGTGAGGCTGAGTGGGGTGATGCTGAGGGTGGTAGGGTGGTGGGGGCTAGGGGTGGTGGGGGGTGATGGTGAGGGTGGTGGTGAGGCTGAGGGGGGTGATGGTGAGGGTGGTGGTGAGGGTGGTGGGGGCTAGGGGTGGTGGGGGGTGATGGTGAGGGTGGTGGTGAGGCTGAGGGGGGTGATGGTGAGGGGGGTGGGGGGGTGAGGCTGATGGTGGTGGTGGCTAGGGGTAGTGAGGCTGAGGGTGGTGGGAGGTGAGGCTGAGGGTGGTGGGGGCTAGGGGTGGTGGGGGGTGATGGTGAGGGTGGTGGGGGCTAGGGGTGGTGAGGCTGAGGGTGGTGGGGGTGAGGCTGAGGGTGGTGGGGGTAGTGGTGAGGGTGGTGGGGGCTAGGGGTGGGGGGGTGATGGTGAGGGTGGTGGGGGCTAGGGGTGGTGAGGCGGAGGGTGGTGGGGGGTGAGGCTAAGGGGGGCTGGGGGTGAGACTGAGGGGGGTGATGCTGAGGGTGGTGGGTGATGGTGAGGGTGGTGAGGCTGAGGGTGGTGGGGGTGATGGTGGTGGGGGGTGGTGAGGCTGGGGGTAAGGCTGAGTGTGGTGATGGTGACTGGGGGGGTGAGGCTGAGTGTATTGGACCTGCAGAGTAATCTCGCGAGATTTCAGAGCGTTGCCGTGGTAACCCGCGACAACGCTCTGATTGGCCAATTCTCGCGAGTCACATGGTCTGCAGCTCTGCACACTGCGGAGCTGCAGACCAGTGTCTGCGATGGTGGCCGGGCAGCCAGGAGGGGCCTCGCACCCGGCGGCATACCGGGCAAGCCGCCGGGCCCCCTCCTGGTGTCAGGTCCTCGGTCACTGACCGAGGACCTGACACACTCTGCCAACAGGCGGTTTAGGCGGCCGCGAGGCCCCCGCCAGCGCGAGGCCTTAGGCGGCCGCCTAAACCGCCTAATTAGAGAGCCGCCTCTGCTTGTCCTTATATGGCTAGGGTTATACTCTGACGTCGTTGTGGTCATATCTATATAGAATAGTGGACAAAGGACCACGAGGTCTTGCTGCTTGCTGCATGGGGTTCTTGTCCGGCTGTTCTCTAACTTTGTAGACTAACTCTACTTCAGGAGTCCAGCAATTACCATCCATTATCCTGTAATATCCTTTGTTGTTTTATTATGTATCCATAACTCTAAGAATAAACCTGAAGAAACCGTAAGTCAGATTGCGTATTAGTATTTTTGGTTAACATAGACGTATATCAACCTGGCGAGCCTTTTACCCAAGCAGAAATATACATCAAATACTTATTTCAATCAACTTAAAGACACAGAAGAAGATTTTATTTCAGTAACCTCACTAATACATGATAATTGTGGAGGTATAAATAGCCGATTTGGAAAAATTCTCTGAGTTGGATAGTTCTTAAGTATAGTTTGCATAATTTTGCCAGCCGAATCTCCATTCTCCAGTTTACTGTTTAGTAAATAAACCCCACGTGTTACTGTGCCATGCAAACTGTGTTGTTATTGCGAGGTCTACTTTTGCCTTGTTATGATAAGATGTGTATGTGTTTGTAGAATACGGTTCTATGAGATTATAGAAATTGTTTCCATGACGATTTTCAATGTCTCAGAGAACCCCCTCCCCCATCAGACTATTCCTTGTTTAACAGTGACGGAGACGGCCGGTTGAATAGAGACAATATATAGATAAACATAGGTATAACATGAATATCGTGTGTATGCCTTTAAATAGATGGTGTGCATATACATAACAGTGAACCATGTATTATGGGAAAATAATAAATCAGTCTCCACAACCAAGAGATCACATTATCGTCCTCTAATTCATGTTTCAATATTATGTATTCTCAATACCCCCTCCCCCAACTTTCTGGGACCTAGCAAGATGGTCCTGAGTTCAGACTCCTGCATTTTGGACATGACCGCGCTATGCGTTTTACGGGTGGCTCCCAAAGCGGATGTCAGTCTGGCTTTTTTCACACCATTTTGGGCTTCACTAGTGAGCTGATGCTCTAAGCTAATAAGTACCCCCCCCCCCCCAATTTATAAAAACGGCTTGAAAAAATATGCACATTTTTAAGCTGTTTCGAGAATAAGAAGCTACTGATTGGCTTAAAGCATCAGTGGATGCTGTCAGCCAATCGGCTGTGCCCCTGTCCAATGCTTGCTGTTTAAAGGAACCCAGCGAAGCGGAAGGGACAGAGCTTAAACAGTGTAGAAGAAAAGACTTTGGGGTTAAACCGTTTGTAAGTGGTTTAACCCTTAAAGGTAAGCCGGCGCCAGGAAACACTTACCACCATAGCAACAAGATTCCAATGAAGTTGTTATGGTGCCTGGAGGATCCCTTTAAGTTACATTAAGAGCTTTATTTGCACACAAATTATTAATTTTTGTAGAAAAGTATGTTTCTTACTGGGAGGCTACCCTATTAGCAGAATCATATCATACCATTGATAACATTCTCATACTTTACCCTTTATCTTAATACTGTCTTGAACTTATGCTCTCAGCCAGTGAGGTGGCCTTCACTGCAGGAGACTGTGAGCAGCGCCCAATAGACACCAGGTAGGTTATCAAACCGTTTTCAAATGGTGCTTACCCTGGGAGGAACACCAGTCTCAGAGCACTCCTGGCACCATAATCACTACAGTGCGCTCCCTATCTTTCATTTAGTCTGTCTGTGAGTCTATGTATCTATCTCACCTAAACTTTATTTCTCTGAAAAAAGCTTTGTCTTTCCTGTATTTAATATTTACTTGGAAGCTTAAGCAAGACTTGACTCCAATTGAACGTCAGTAAGTAGGTGCCTAACGAAGTATCTGCACCTGAGCAGATACTGGTAATTGGACGCAGGGACTCACTGTACAGACCCGGTAAGCACACACGGATTATTTAGTAGTACTGATATAGCATTTCGTGCCTAGTTGCTTTTGCTAAGAATTAGGGTAATATACCAGCTAATAAAGATACGGTTTGGTCAGGGAGGTCACCGCCGCCCCTATCTGTTTTCTCCTCTCTCTATTTAGCAAAACATTGTATTCTTCTTCAAAGCTATCTGCCCCCCCCTGCTTGGTGTTAGCAGAATAGATGTCTCTATGGAAACCAGTTGCCTCTCTTTTAACTTTAATTGGTCTTAGTCTTTAATGTCATTCACCTGTTCCGTCTGCAGGGCTGTTTATGAAAAGAGAGAAAAATAATCTTGCAACAGGATTCTCATTACATTACAGAAATAGATTTTTGGCCAAAAATTCTTATGAAGGTTTTAACTTTCACTGAGGAGGCGGAGAGGGGGCTGGGAGTAAAAAGGCTGGAATGGCTGCGGTCCTTAGGGGAGGTGAATGAAATCTGTGCATTGGGGTGCACAGATCTCTCACCTCCTATCTGATCCAACTTGCTCCTCATTTATGGACAGGCGTCTCACACAGATGACATCATATCCAAGCTCCCATTTTCTGCGACCCTGGGAGCATTGAATATGATGTACAAAATAGGTCAAATATATGCGGAGCACTTAAATCAGCCAAACCAGCCCTCTTTTCTCCCTTGTAGACAGGGTTAAATATGCTAAGGACATAGGAATGACACCCCATTATTCTTCTTTACCCCCCCCATCACCCCTGCAGAGACTTGTGCAAAGTTATTGTAGGGCACGTTTATGCCGATAAGTCAGAATTTCTGTATTTCAGTGCAACCCCACCCAATAAAAAAATAGAATCTTTTTTTTTTGCAGAATAATAGTTAATCTCGCTGTTTCCACTTTTTGTATGTTTCATTATTGTTGTTTTCTGTTTTATGAGTTTAATGGTTGAAAGACCTGAAGGTTTTTTGTTTTTAATTGTAAAAGACCCCTGCAGCTGCATATTTTTACCATAATGTGTTTTAGACGCAAACTTCTGTTACCCCTGCACTACCTTAGGTGTTCATTAAGACCGCACTGTCCCCTAGTGGTGGAATTATGGTAGTGAATTTTATCATGAAATAACATTTGCAAATCTATGGCTTTGATTTAATACTTTTAGATAATCTATTAAATCATTTAATATTTTTGGGATAAACTTTTCAAATATTTTTTTCTCAAAATATACAAATATCAGAAAATCGCATAAAAAAAAAAAAAAAAAGTATATCAAAATAGCCTCCCCAAAAAAATAAACATATTTTTTCAAAGTAGTAAATGTAGAGTTCTGTGATCTTTACAATTTTCAACTCAGAGCTGTTAAAACGACTCAAACTGTAAAATTTTAAAAGCGTATCCAAAAATATTAAACCGAGGCCCATTATGTTACAGCGAGTGATCATGAAATGTAGGCACACGATCTGTGGACTTTCACAGCAATATTCACGAAAAGGTAAACCTTTATAACACTCACCTAACTTCTTGGCTACAGCTGAATCTTTCTCAGAGTCGACCAAACCAAATCCTACGCCTTTATCTTCCAGGACTTGGGCAGCTAACTAGGAAAAAAGAGAAGAAAGGGGAGAGGGTGGAAGGAGAGAGAAGGAGAAAGGAGAATGTTTCAGGGCTGGTAACAAACAAGAGACTCAAACACGGTGCTACCCGCACTTTTAGCTTTTTTTTTGCAATTTAATCTGAAATATACAGACTGACCGGGTTAATTACTAAAGTGTGTATTTGGGGAGCTGAAACTGAATTCCAAATATTAGGCAAGAGTAGCCAAACTGAAAATATTCCACTTGGGACACTTTCTGGTCCTGCTATTTTGCTCTAGAATCTGAAATTCACTTTGAATTATTGACAAACCACATGTTAATATATAACCACGTCAAGGCGGAATTAAGATTTTTCACTAAACTCCGATTTATAGCAAATTGTAATTTGAATTGCAAAATTTAGACACTCCCAGGTGATTCGTGGGGATTTTAAAATGTGAAATTCAGGTTGATTTCACTTTGAATTCACAATGTTTCAATGATTTTGTTTGCCTGCCAGTAGCGACAGCGTAGACCCGCTTTAAATTTAGCAGGTTTGCATCATATCTTGCAGTATATATGTCTGTTTGTGTATGGAAACACTAGGGACTGACTTTGTAAATCCGGAACAGTAGGCAAATTTGCATGAAATGCCCTAACTGTGCCTTTTCAGAAGGAAGTTGAGATTTCAGTTTGACATATCGTTAATAGAAATATATAATAAAATGTATAAAAGATGGTGAACAGGAGTATTCATTACTTTCATATGCTGGATTTTAAAATAAACATTGTTATTTCATCTGTAGCAAATAACTTTAACCACCTCAATTTTGTTTTAATGATATTTATGTTCTTAATTTGATATATGTAAACGTACTACTACCTTAGGCACTGTGCACTCAGCAGATCATTTAGTTTATGTTATTTTGTTATATGGAAGGCACAGATTTCCGTGATTTTTCACCATTTCAAGATTACAACATGCACAGAGAAAAAAAGACATATCTCTGAATCTGTTATTCAAAATATTAAGCCCCATTATTTTCGGCACGAGGTCCCAACTACGCCAGGAAAAAAAAAAAGAACATTTGGTTGATTTGCATAAATAAAGACATGAACTTGTTTGTAACAAAACTGAGATTTTGATCTGAGATTCCCTTCTGCCTCTCGTTACACCATCTCTTGCCCAAACTTGCCAGCGCCCACAATGCTTGGATGGGTTTATATGGAGAGAACAGCAGCTGCCTATGGCAGAGTATAAAGGGAAAGGCTTGTTCTGCAACAATCTAACTACAAGCAGTATTCCGCATGGTGTTGTGACGAGATTTCCATGGCTACCATAAACTGGCACTTAGAAGTAGATGTTAGTCATTAAAATGAATGTATTGATGCATTCATTTATACAGAACTACCACTGTCCTCTGAAAAGGCACAGGCAGGGCGTTCAATGCAAATTAATCTTTACCATGATCCTTTGGTGGAAGGAAGTTATCTTAATGTTCAGGTTCACTTGCCAAATTTAGTTCCCACATCTCTGAAAATTTCCAGGAGAGGTGCTAGGGTGTATGTTAAAGTAATCATGATTGGCAGAGTCGCACAAATATGTGAAAATTGCTCACCAACATATTAAATTATTTGGGTCAATATTTGCTCGTGCCTTATTACCAGAGAGCAGCGATGCGTTTATCTGTTGATTCAACTATGTTTGTATTTGTGTGTCTGTCTTTCGCAGGGTGGGTGAAACCCTTTGGAGTAAAGCGTTCAGATCTGTTCATTTTAGAAAACACAGACAAGATGCAAGAATTAAGGAGATAAGAATGCTGTGCACCTGTGCTCAGCTCTCATACAGACTGACTGGAGGTAACTGAGCTATGTACTAATCTGGACAGTATATCTACCTGCACACAGTCACAACTGAACATAGGAGGGTACATTGAATTGTTTTCTGTCTGTTGGATAAATAGATTTAGAGTTTGTGGCAAAATAGCTAGACTGGAAGTTTGTATTCAGTTTTTTTTAATTCACTGATAATTCTCACTTGAATGAATAACCTTATATTTTACAAGTACACAAATGTGTTTTCTTTTTAAAGTGCTAACTTATTCCGCAGCACTGTACGGTATGGGAGCCTTTCAACACTGTAGGTTAAATATAGGGAATTATACCTTCTGGGGTATAAACTAAGGCCAGTCTGAAATGCAGCAACCTGTCTAAATGTGTAGTGTCGGGCTCTCAGAAACCTTATAAAGGCTCTATTTTTGATTCTTGGACGGGTACAGTAAGTTCAATATAAGGAGAGATGGGTCTCATCCTAAGCCCCTGGCTCCTTTTTCTAGATCATAGACCATTTACAGCAGGAGTTTGCAAGGCTCCATTTCCCCTGAATGTGCACTTCAGGCTGTAATTTAAGTAGAAGGGGAGGGATATACCAGCCAGCTCCACTAAACACATCTCCCATTCCAGCCGGGTACATCTGCCACAGCCTTTCTTGGCTACAAGGGCACACGTCACGGTTGGCTGGGCTCCATAACGGGAGGGGGTGGGGGGATTCTTTTTCTGGATTCATTGCCACACAACACCTTATAAAGGTACAGTGTCCCAATCCTCAAGCACCCTCCCACAGACTTTATTTAAGGACACCGATGCTTTATCTCAGGTGAATCTAAATCACACCGCCTTTGGCTCCCCAAAATTTACATCACACCCGTAATTTTATATGTGACTTCTGCCAAAACAGATGTGGTGTTGAAATGATTAAAAAACAAACAAACAGACAAACGAAAAAAAAAAAAACTGTTTGCAAACTTGCAAAAATGAAAGAACCATGTCTGCTGGCATAATTGTATCACAAAGGATTATGGGGACAGTAAATTAATTAGCATGGAATGCCGCGACTGCGCCTTTTCAAAAGACTTTTGCAATGTTAGATAATAGTTTTAATAATTAAAATACACCAGGAGCCATATATTAAAAAAATTATTATATTTCCTGTTTATAGTACATGGCAAAGATTCCCATATATATATAAAGAACCCGAATTATTTTAAATGTGGCGTTTGAAATGTCAATAATGCAGACAATTCTGTAATGACAACCCAATATCAACACAGTATCAATACATAATAGGGTTACTTAGAGTCACGGTTAAGTCACTAGGTTAGGGTTAATGGGTAATTCATGGCAGAGAGTGATAGGAGTTGCATTCTCCAGCATCCACTGGGGTTTTGCGGTACACCTATGTACTCATTCCCTCTAAATTATTGGGGTTGCTGGGCACACCACTTGTGATATTTTTAATTAGCGTGTGTTTAAATTATTTGGGTCAATATTTGCTCGTGCCTTATTACCAGAGAGCAGCAATGCGTTTATCTGTTGATTCAACTATGTTTGTATTTGTGTGTCTGTCTTTCGCAGGGTGGGTGAAACCCTATGGAGTAAAGCGTTCAGATCTGTTCATTTTAGAAAACACAGACAAGATGCAAGAATTAAGGAGATAAGAATGCTGTGCACCTGTGCTCAGCTCTCATACAGACTGACTGGAGGTAACTGAGCTATGTACTAATCTGGACAGTATATCTACCTGCACACAGTCACAACTGAACATAGGAGGGTACATTGAATTATTTTCTGTCTGTTGGATAAATAGATTTAGAGTTTGTGGCAAAATAGCTAGACTGGAAGTTTGTATTCAGTCTTTTTTAATTCACTGATAATTCTCACTTGTATGAATAACCTTGTATGCACACAATTTGACATTACACAGTTATAGAGCCCAGGGTTGCCAACGCTATTTGCTGAAGGCAATTTAACCCATGGCAGTGCGATTTGACCCGCCTACTGACATTCTGCAATCTATGCTCAAGCATGGCTGTTCTCTGCTTTGCCAAAAGAAGGCATTTTTAAATTTCGTCAGGAGTGGCCAACAGGTATTGCCCTAGGTTCGCTGAGCTTTCTGTATGGTGTTGGACTCATCCACCATATAGACTATCTACTCTGGACTTTTGAGTTTCTATTCATATATTCTCTGTTTATTTTGCCCGTTGTATGCTTTTTATTTATCTTATTTGGTTTTTAGTGGCGCTACCTTTTTCCCTATTTGTTTGTATCACCGCTGAGCTTTCATGCTCGTTAGGATGATGGGAATTGTAGCAGACCTGTATTATTGAGATGGAAATCAGTTTTGCAAACTAACACTCATAGCGTTAATCAATAAACTCCTTATTGCAGCAAATACACATCCAAAAAGGCAACATTTAGACAAAAGTAGATGATCTGGAAAAATTCTCACATAATACAGTGGCAGATTGGCTATTTTAGATTTAACTCCTCAAATATCAGTGACTTATAATTATCTGGTGGTTCAAGAACCTGTATCAAAATAGAATGTCCCACTCTTCTGGGCATGTATATGCTGCTGCAAGGCTTCAGAGATCAGATTGTGAACACTGCTAAATTATTGTTCCTTATATTAAGTTCCTCCCTAGTAAAGCAAAGATGTTCAAAATTAAAATTATTCCGTAATAAGTATACGGCGTGGACACCTTGCCAAAGTCCTTTGTTAATATGTGCTGTCATCAAATTTTATGATGTACTGATAAAACCAGGTTTTATAGAGCAGCCATCTTGTTTTATTAGCAGACATTTTTATCAAATAGTTGTTGTTTTTTTGTTTGTTTTTTTTTATAAATTTCTCTTTAAAGTTACTTATGATGAATTATTGATTTTTGTTTATGGAAAAAGTATGTCTTTCATTTATGTGATTCTAGAAGTCATTTTCTCTCAGCTGCTGTCAACTAAAAAATCTAAATTCCAAGCTCTCTTATAGTGCCATCTGTACGTGTATAGACCAGGGTATGTATCGACATGTACGTATAAAAAGGATGGTGATTGTAAAAACTACAGATTATAATCTAGAAATCCCCAAATATAATTTATCCTTGAAGCCCAGCCTTTTAGGGAAGGCTAACAAATATATTGTATACATGCCAATTGACCTATTGTGATGAGACAGTCCTGATTTTGTGCCCCTGTCTGGGGATACTAGAGAATAGTCAAATCCCCTATAAAGCACAGAGCAATAGCATTATTAAACTCATTTGCACTGTACAATGCAGTATCACTGTGCACATGGTAGGTCCTCACTAGCTGCCCTACCAAACTGACCATCACCCAAACTGACCATCAAACTGCTTCTTTTACACCCACAACGGCCACTAGCAACACAAATAGAATCACTGGCACCCCTATGATGTCCCTGCCCTTTCTCCTCCCAGCTGTATATTTGCCAATGAATTGGCAAGTAATACATTTCGGACTCATTTGTATTTAACACCACACTTTGGTTTTGGAGGCAGTAGCCCCACACCTGTTTGTGCCATCTTCCCAGCATGCTGTGCGTCTGTTCCATTGCAGGATTGTGGGACCTGCATCTTTAGGGGGTTGATGGACGCGCTGCGCTAACATCCGTTGCAGCCGCCATCTTGGAATAGGCACAGTCAATCTTTAGGCGAACGCATCCTTTAATCTATATATTTGATGATAATATTGTCAACACAATGTGTACATTTATAAATATTAATTTCTATATGTACACAAGGCTGAGTTTTTCATCAGTGTTTTCTACATAACGTGTTCACTTTAAACATGACTGTCTCTTTAATCATTACATTAATGATAACGCAATAGTGGTGCCTGGTGCAGTGAATTGTACCCTATATGTTGTACAAAACAGCTACCATATAGTAAAGGTAATGTATTTTAATTGTTGTTCTATAGGTACACAAACATTGCTAGGTCTGTCCCGGTCCTTTACTAGAGAAACACAGGTACAGCTATTGGAAATGTATACAGATGCCTAGAAGTGTTAGCCATCCTTCCTCAAATGAGGCTACGGCAATGCGTTGTGAGATGGCCACTTTCATCAATTTCTGGAGGCCATCTTGGAGGAGGCATACATGATACATGATCTTGATGGAAGTAAAACTCATGATCTAAACATCTGCTGGTGTTCCTCTTGGAGTACAATGCCCATGTTATTCATTGAACTACCTGGAGTGGACTGTCACTGACACCATGCCGCTGTGAATAAACCATTTCCTGGCATTTACAAGCTGGTGAGTCTAACACCACCATGGTATTTCCATTATCTAGTGTCTGTGATACGCCATAGACTTTTCTTGCTAAACTGTGAGTTGTGCTAAGAATTATGGACAAAATAATCAATCTGAATAATACAAATGTGGTCATTTTTCCATTTATGATTTTTTTTTTTATAAAATGGATATTGCAATTAAGTTGTAAATACAGCTAAACCCTCCGTTTAGTGAATAAACCCCCTTGTGTCAAAAAGAATGTCTGACTTTTTGGGAAACTGAGTCTCAAGGAGTATCACAGCTAACGTTGCCGAGCAGGGCTACACTTTATTTTTGGAGAAAAGAAAATGACAGGTGTACCACAGAGGGTTTGAGCCAAGCCCTGTGATCGATGGGCTACTTATACCGCCCACCTGTCCAGTGAATGTAAAGCGACACCAGCCTTAACCCTGCCTGGCCTTCTACAGGGCTTCACAAACAAAATTGCTTTCAGGGTTATTCAATAAAGTGACTATATTCAGGAGTTCATTCAAAGTGAAGTTCAAATTTTAGTCAAAATAGCAGAATTGAATGCATATCTGATACGAGAATGTGACTGAAATGTTGACAAATCACATTAGGGAATAACCTTGTTTATTTTTGTAAGGGCCCCGTGCATGGACAGACTGAGGCAATAGCTACGCCCACTGAGATTGATCTAAGGGGTTGATCAGCCAAACAGTGAGTTTTTACATCAGTTAACATCTTGGCAATGTTTAGACTAACATAGATTATTTGGGGGAAAAAAATACATTTTTTTATCAACTCGACTACTTTACGTTAAATGATACATGTCATCTCACGGCTAAATGAATAAAAGACAGATAATCACTGTGAAAATACTAGTTATTGACAATTGTGTCTGTGCAAATCAGTAACATTGTGTTCTTACCCCCTAAAACATGTATGCAAACAAAGAAACAAACATAAATGGCAAAAAGGCCTGGTATTGGTCAAACTATAAATAGATACGTTTTATATTGTCTGTTTGGAATGACACTTGACTGTTAAAGGGACAGTATTACTATTGTAAAGGCAATATGTGTCCTAATGGTGCAATTGCTGAATCCATTGTCACTGCTGGGGGACGTCTAACGTAAAACTTCAAACTTGGAAACCTGCTTCGGAGAAATTCTGGGTGCAGATTCATGACAGTCCTTTCCAGTTTGTGGGGGCACTATTTTGAGTTTGCAAAATCGATTATTCTTACTCTTCTTCAAAAACTGTCCCCATTCATTTACAAGATTATGCTAATTAATTGTATCTCTTATATGGAATTTCTTTGACAAATACTGTGTATAAGATGACTTCATGCAATCATGAACCCTCTCTTAACATCTTAAATCCTCGTCTTGCAAATTTCTCATGTTATCTCTTAATTCATGCCCTCCCCCCGTCGCTCCCACTAATGCAATCTCTACTGGTTTATTGTATCACAGCACTAAGGGGGCAGGGTTTTATAAATGTATACACTGATGGACAGACAATCAAGACAAGTCAGCCAAGCACTGTTGCATCTAACTCATTCATTACTGTTAGAACTGTAAAATCCATTTGCCCTAGATACAATGTGTTCCTATTTTGTATTCTCCTATTTTCAATATACAATACATCAACAGGGGGAAATGAATCTGCTTATTACGGCTAATTCTAGCTAAATTAAGAGTAATTATAATGGTCAGCCTTTTCAGACGTGCTTTGTTTTAAAACTATTTAAATTTATTGTGTAAAGTCAATAGAGCAAAGAATAGAATTTCTTACACGTGTGTGCTCCATAATTCTTCCGTGTTACAGATAATTATAATATAAACGCACACTGACCTTTTTATCACGCAACATTAATCTTTCAAACTCACATAGAATTCTAAATTTCCCAGAGGAAAGAGGAAGTAAGCACTTCTATATAAGTCGTGATACATTTTATGGGAAACTCTTAATTTAGTTTTTTTTTTTTTTTAAACACCTTGCGCACACAATGGTGCGTATTTACCAAACTGGGATCTGTGGACTAATAACCAAGGATCTGTAGACTAATTACCAGGCCCAAACAACCTACATGGAGAGATAGCTCATTTGAACTTTTCCGAATGGACTATTTTGGTTTTAAATTTGCAATTATCTATAATTTTCAAGGGATCATTATTCTTATTGAACCCAAGCACCCAAAACTTTGAAAATATGTATAATACCATTATAATCAAAAATCCATCTCTAGTGTACTCCTCAAGCTCCTGGCCACCCACGTAATTTTACCCAACACAAGGTATGAAACCTTCTAGTTAACCAACGTAAGAAGGACATCTCAGACGTGGACATTAATGTTGGTCCACAAAAAGGCATCATCACCTGTTATATATCTACTCTGAAATTATGATGATCAGGGAGAGGGGGTCATAATCCACTTTGTGTTTGTGTTTCCATATGTAGAAAGAGGATATGAGTCAAATAATTAGTATACATCCTTGTTGTACCTCTAAAATAAGCTCCTCCATTTCAAACTGCCTCTGTGAAGCCTTGTCATCCTCAATAGGGTCGTGGTACAGCAAGGCCAACACATCGTACTTCTTCAGCGCTGCCTTGTAGTTCTTCAAGTTGATGTTGATCACCCTATCCTCTCCGTCATACTCTGGGAAATTGAGTCCGTCCTCTGCCCAGGCTCCCAGACTTGCCAGGGCGAGGCACAGAGCTGCCAGCACGAGCCACGGCCCCTTCATCCTCTCGCACGTTCCAAGTCAACAGGTCACAGGTTCAGGTCCCCTACCAGGTCTAATTTTAAATAAATTCAACAGGGGTGGGAGGATAAACCAAAATCCCCTTCTCCGCCCCTCAAGTGGTTGGATAAGGTCCCTTGCTTTCTTGGTGGTGGAGAAGCTCCTCTGTTACTGTGGCTTGGGGGGAGCTGCTCCCTGAACAGGTTGAAATGGTGGCGAGAGTCTGGGGTACAGTGGTGTTCACCTTCCCAATGTGCAGAGACTGAAAAGCAAAGAGAAAATCTGACACCAAGGCCATAAAAGAGAATGAGGGGGCAGGATAGGAGGAGGTCAACCAGGTGGGAGGGCTATCCTCTTCTGACGGGCTTGGCACTCTGGGCATTCGTCACTTGCACCCACCCCCCATTCCCTGTCTAAATATGTCTATATGAGATCGTTCTCCCAATATACATGGGAGTCCTCATTTATCCTATTAGCAGACACAGCAGAAGCAGTTTGCACACACAGGCAGAGGAACCAGTGCCATTAACTGATCCTGTACAGTTACACCAAGCACAGCTAAACCCTATCTATCTATCTATCTATCTAATCTATCTATCCATCTATCTATCTAATCTATATGTCTATCTACCTGTCTATCTATCTGTCTGAGCTATCTGTCTGTCTATCGCACGTCTGTATTTCTTTCTATCTATCTATCTGTCTATCTATCTAAGGTCTGTATTTCTTTCTTACTTTCTATCTATCTATCTATCTATCTATATATCTATCTTATCTATCTATCTATCTATCTTATCTATCTATCTATCTATCTATCTAAGGTCTGTATTTCTTTCTTTCTATCAATCTATCTATCTAAGGTCTGTATTTCTTTCTTTCTTTCTATCTATCCTTCTGTTTGTCTGTCTATCTATCTATCTCTGTCTATCGATCTATCTATCTAATCTATATGTCTATCTATCTGTCTGAGCTATCTGTCTGTCTATCTAAGGTCTGTATTTCTTTCTTTCTTTCTATCTATCTATCTATCTATCTAAGGTCTGTATTTATTTCTATCTATCTATCTATCTATCTAAGGTCTGTATTTCTTTCTTTCTTTCTATCTATCCTTCCGTTTGTCTGTCTATCTCCTGTCTGTATTTCTGTCGTAATCTTATTTTTCTTTTTAATTTATATGTATGTATAAATATATTTCTATTTCTCACTCTTGTGTCTTATCTCTTGCCATTTTTCACTATATCTCTCTCTCTCACTCTCTCTCTCTCTCTCTCTGTCTTTCTGTCTTCGTGCCTGACTTGTCTCTCTTTTAACTTTCTGTAGTAAACCATTGGTCTGTATTTAAGCAATAAAATTATTTATAAAATGTTTCATTTCAATCACTACCTCCTGTTTTGGAAAGCTGTTCCCTGTATCCACTCCCCATTGCCAAAGCAAAACACTCTACTGGATACAACCATAAACACACCGTAAGCAGCTGCCTGTAGTCCCAATCTGAGGACCTTCCCAAGCATGACTCCGATTTTTCCTAATTTCATATCTCTGTAATGAATACAGACAGTGGTGTGTCTGGCATGTTATACACAGTAATGATAAAATGCTTGTACCTAACACACAATGCATGTTACAGACTGTACTAAAAATGCCACATTTTTGGCAATGCCCTGTGCAGAGTATCATTGGGAAAGTAAATATATAGGTTTATATGGATAATTCGCTCGGTCTAATGTTTGCACAATTTTTTTTTTTTTTTTTAACTGGACTTAGAAACTTTCTCCTTCCCAAAGAGTCCCATGAACCTTTGCCGGTTAGTTGGACCATACGAAGTATCCTGCAGTCATCTAACTGCATCCCATTATCCCTGACTCTGACAAATATCATTTCAATTTAGGTAATTTGCTGACTGGCAACTATAAGTACAGATCCCCCTTCAGATGGTGTTGAGGTCAACCCCTAAATTATTCTTAAGAGATTATTCATGAATGGCAGAAGAACAGTATCTATGGCAAACACAGAACCATCCAACTGCCCTAAACGTAAAGTAGAACAAAAACACCAAGCACCGCGTGTGCTCTAAAACCACGTCATAAGCTAATAAAATAAGTTCTAAAACCACGCAATAAAATAAAACCACGCAAAAAGCTAATAGAATAAGTTCTAAAACCACCCAATAATATAATGCATCTTGAGAGGTTAATTGAGTAACCTTTCATTTTCACAAGTTAAATACCCACAAATTGCACTCAAACACAAGAAATGAAATGGACTGATAATTATATTGGATTTTACTATATCTGAGCAATAAATTCTCAGTGTGCGTGCTTGTTAATATTTAAATTCATGCATTTAATAACCGTCTTTGTGTATAACGCCATCTGACCCTGACTAACTATTCTGTAACTATGAACCTATTTCTCAACAGTGCAACAGTGCAGCTTTCTACACCATAGGCACAACATTTGTGACAACAAATTTTCTGTTTTGTGGTTATTTTCTGCATCACTGGAGAAATCTGATCGATGTAAAGAGTTGAATCATGTACCTTGACAACATATGCTTTAGGTACAAATCCTAAAAGGGAGAATTACATTGTTTACAATTACAATTTAACCAGCAGTACAATTTACTTCTTGTTAAATGGCATTTAAATGACACAGTTGTGGAGGAACACGATACTGTCAAATTGCCAGCAGTGTACTTTATTACTGATGGGGCAGACACTCATAAGTAGAGACCCAAAAACATAATCTGGTAATCTCACAAACCATCGTATAAATTAGTCCTGTGGATCCTCATCTACTGCTCTGATCTAAAGAAGGGTGGTAGCCCCCTTAAAGGCACATCTACCTTTATACACAGAGCCAGGTTTCAGGCTCTTATTAATGTGAGGAGCCATATATATGCTGCACTATTATTCCGCCTGCCTGGACACTTGGTTGCTTCTATATCTTTTTCTCCCCTCTCTTATGAGTATACCTGAGTGAAGGATAAGAAGAGGGTCTGTGTCACCAGAGCACACACAAGCTGAAGTAATATGAGCCTAAAGTCTATCCTATCTGGCTCTTTTCCATGTGAGTGTGTCCAATATACCGTATATTTCACACTCTTTATTTACTGTATGACACTGTATTTACTTTATGTGTTTTATTTCAGTGTCCTACTGTTCCATAACCCCCAAAGGGTTAAGTGTATTTAATAATGTGTAAAAGCTCCACTATATACACTAGTGGTTACCTGGGTCATGCAGTTTATGGGGCTTCTCTTTGTTTGTTTACAACTCCAGTGAATCTGCAACAAATAAACTACAACTCCAGTGAATCTGCAATACATAAACAACTCCAGTGAATCTGCAACATATAAAATACAACTCCAGTGAATCTGCAACATATAAATTACAATTCCAGTGAATCTGCAACATATCAACTACAACTCCAGTGAATCTGCAATACATAAACTGCAACTCCAGTGAATCTGCAACACATAAACTACAACTCCAGTGAATCTGCAACATATAAACTACAACTACAATGAATCTGCAACATATAAACTACAAATCCAGTGAATCTGCAACATATAAACTACAACTTTAGTGAATCTGCAACATTTAAACTACAACTCCAGTGAATCTGCAATACATTAACTACAACTCCAGTGAATCTGCAACATATAAACTACAACTACAATGAATCTGCAACATATAAACTACAAATCCAGTGAATCTGCAACATATAAAGTACAACTTTAGTGAATTTGCAACATATAAACTACAACTCCAGTGAATCTGCAATATATAAACTACAACTCCAATGAATCTGCAACATATAAACTACAACTCCAGTGAATCTGCAATACATAAAGTACAACTCCAGTGAATCTGCAACATATAAACTACAACTCCAGTGAATCTGCAACATATAAACTACAACTCCAGTGAATCTGCAATACATAAAGTACAACTCCAGTGAATCTGCAACATATAAACTACAACTCCAGTGAATCTGCAACATATAAACTACAACTCCAGTGAATCTGCAATACATAAAGTACAACTCCAGCGAATCTTCAACATATAAACTACAACTCCAGTGAATCTTCAACATATAAACTACAACTCCAGTGAATCTGCAACATATAAACTACAACTCCAGTGAATCTGCAACATATAAACTACAACTCCAATGAATCTGCAACATATAAACTACAACTCCAGTGAATCTGCAACATATAAACTACAACTCCAGTGAATCTGCAATACATAAACTACAACACCAATGAATCTGCAACATATAAACTACAAATCCAGTGAATCTGCAACATATAAACTACAACTACAATGAATCTGCAACATATAAACTACAAATCCAGTGAATCTGCAACATATAAACTACAACTTTAGTGCATCTGCAACATATAAACTACAACGCCAATGAATCTGCAACATATAAACTACAACTCCAGTGAATCTGCAATACATAAACTACAACTCCAGTGAATCTGCAATACATAAAGTACAACTCCAGTGAATCTGCAACATATAAACTACAACTCCAGTGAATCTGCAACATATAAACTACAGCTCCAATGAATCTGCAATACATAAAGTACAACTCCAGTGAATCTGCAACATATAAACTACAACTCCAGTGAATCTGCAACACATAAACTACAACTCCAGTGAATCTGCAACACATAAACTACAACTCCAATGAGTCTGCAACATATAAACTACAACTCCAATGAATCTGCAACATATAAACTACAACTCCAGCAAATAG
This sequence comes from Pelobates fuscus, assembly GCF_036172605.1. Taxonomy (NCBI): domain Eukaryota; kingdom Metazoa; phylum Chordata; class Amphibia; order Anura; family Pelobatidae; genus Pelobates; species Pelobates fuscus. Next base: position 94,783,981 of record NC_086329.1, read on the forward strand.
ATCAGATAAAATAAATATAGGTTGTAGGGAATGGGAAAATGTTGATTTGTATATCATTTCTTGATATACAGTCAAATTGAAGGGAAATATGTTTAAACAACAATACCACACATAACTATTCTTTGAATATCTGGAAAAGAAGAATTACCCATTACCCAAAAGCAAGACCGAGGAGCTGTGTTTATTAATCTGGGAAATATCGAGGCATGACAAGGGAATTACAACATTTAGGAAAAAGTATCTGCACTGGATAACTGTAGCTCAGCTGCATTGGCCTACGATTTGCCATTTTTATGAATTTCCCACAAATCCCAGTTTAATTATACATTTGCATATAATATTAAAGGGACACTATAGGCACCCAGACCACTTCATCTCTTTGAAGTGGCATTAGTGCACTGTCCCTGTCCTCTTAACCCGGCAATTAAAACTTAGCAATTTCAGAGAACATGCAATGTGTCTATTGCCGGGTTAAGACTGCCTCTAGTGGCACTATCTGCATTTACACAGAGTTTAACTCTGTGAAATATTGCTGGACGTCCTCACGTTGTGCATGAGGACGTCCAGCATCTTCAAACCCATCATAGGAAAGCATTGATTCAATGGTTTCCTATGGAGAAGGCCTAATGCACCTCTGCCCCCTCTGCAATGACATCGGGGGAGATGGAGCCAGCAGCGAGGGAATCAGGCAAGAGTTTAAAGGGTTATTGAATAGAGTGTGATAAGTAGTCATCCCTTAATTTATGATTATTATATGTGTCTGCAGAGGCATTGTTAGGGCCAAATAACACCCAGGACTTGAGCCCAAAATTAATTTAATGACTTTTTCCTAAAGCCGCTCCTCTGACCCTTCCCAAAACCCCAACTCTGCCCATTCCCAATTCGATCACTTAACAATAGTTTTGGCAAATTTACGGTTACTTATGGACACACACGCATAGAAGAGCAGACACACACAGGCATGCACAAACACAAACACGCGCTGACACACATACACAGGCACAAATAGGCACCGGCAGGAACAGACAAGTACACATAGACACCAACAGACACAAACAGGCACAGACAAGAACAGACAAGTACACACAGACACCGACAGGCACACTCAGACACAAACAGGCACAGATATGTGCACAAAGGTGCACACATAGAGTACACACAGGTGCACCTATAGACACAGACAAGCACACACAGACACACATATGTACACACAGGCACAGATGGGCACACTCAGACACACACAGGCATATGTATAGACAATAAAAAGGTGGTTGTCTGCAGTAAAGTTTCGTTGAGAGGAAGGCAGGCTGTTAGTCACTGTTTCAGCAGAGCTGACGGCTGCAAGCTTTCTGTAGGGAGAGAACTCAGCCAGCGTGCCATTTGTTTCCCGGAAGCGGTGTTGCTAGTGGGGTGGGTAACAGGGGCTGGAACCCCAAGTGGGATATTAAAGAGACCCTAGTCTAGTTTTGAGACCGTATGATTGTTAGCTCTGAGACCTCTGTAATACCGAGAGAGAAATAATATGTCCAATTACATCATTAGAGACAGTGCTAGTTTAGTTAAATTAGTTAAATTATACAGGAAAGGGGAAAGGGGTATTTCTGTGGGTGAAGAGTTACTACACCATGCCTTGAGGTTACTACAACAGGTGTAAAGGTTATAAAAAAAAGATTTATATTGCATTGCAAATTCATTCAAATATCAAATGTCACAATGTGATTTCAAGAATGTTAGAGTTTTGGGTTGGACACAGCGCACCGCATAGAGTAGAGATCTGGGACGGAGGAGTTAATATATGTGGGAGGGCCTGTAAAATATACCCTTGAGCTGAAACCCCTGGTCTTTTTGCCCTCAAGCATGCCTCGCTTCCCAGTCTCCTTCGCTGCCAGGCTGCTCTGCTCTCCTTGGCCAATCCGGGCTTTTCAGCCGCGAGTTATAAAGATACACTCTCTATCATATTCCCTGTGTGCCTCTATCACTGCTCTGCTTCAGCTCCCAGCCGACTCCTAGACTCACAGAGGAGACCAGGAGTGGGCAGGGAGAGAAGAGCAAGTAAATGACAAAAAGATCCAGCACTATAGGGTATCCTAATTCAGGGCTCGAGGCCCCCAGAATGGCCTCTGTCTCTGTGCATGTCTGTCTGTCTATCCAGCTACAGATAAATATAGTTTAATTAATGACACCAAATCAAGTCTATACTACTTTCTGTTTTAGCTCTGGGCACCCAAGGTCCTCCCAAAGATTTTGACTGAAGATACCACAGTCTGACTCGGATGAGGTTACGCTGGCATAAACTTTATCCAATACTGTGCATGACAAAAACTGTTGCATGTTTTAAACATCGAAGGTATATTGCTACTATAGCCTTGTATATCATTGGGAAAGAATTCCATGTATGTTAACACAAGAGCTTACAGTCTAATTGAAGATGTCATCTCTCAGGACATGAATAGCTGGTACTTGAACTTGACCCAAGCACTGATACCACAAACAGGTGTAATGAGAATAAGCCTTTCTTTCACTCAGAGTACTTGTAGTAGAGATGGGCACGACTAAACCAGGCAAGCTGCTCCAGAGACATTGGGACAGGCACATGTGAGTCTTAATATAGAAGGCGGCCATGACTCAAATAATCTTTGAGGTTTCTCAGTTGCCAAATGTTTGATAATTAAATTATTTGCACTTTTGAAAATGTAAAATGCTTGTTCTGTCCTCAGCTCTATTTTTAATATAGTCTGCCCAGAAAATCGGTATTCTTACATGCAAACGAAAATAAATCAATTAATTACTCACACTTAGTTGTCTTCGTTAGCCGATGGGGCTTGTTTCATTTTCCTGCACGCAGTTTTTCCAGGTTATTGATGAATCCAAGATCTCGCTTAATGAGCAGACATTTGAAACTAATTATCTGACTTTGCTAACGAAATATCTATCTACCGTATAGACTAATTATCTCTAATTATCTCTCTTCACACACTGAGCTTCTAACGTTATTGACTGATTATGGGACTTGTTTGACTCTGTAGACTATTCATATAAATGTAAAGACTATCTGAATATTATTACACGTTACAGGTTACATGCTCGACTTTAAAGACTGATTTGCCGACGTTATAAACTGGTTATTTGACTATATAGTCCAGTGATGGCGAACCTATGGCACTCTGTGGGCACGCGGCCATAGGTTCACCATCAATGCAGAGTAGGCACCTGCCTGCCCGAAACGGCAGGCGCCTACTCTGCTTCCTGGTCGGGAGGCAGGGGGAGGGATCTGTGATGCAGCTTCCCCGTCCTCCCGCACGATGCTGTGTGGAGCGTTGCCGAGCGTTACCATGGCAACGCTCCACACAGCATCGCGCGGGACGACAGGGGAGATGATTCACAGATCCCTCCCCCTGCAGTGCTTACCACCACCGGACCACCAGGGATGGCTGTGCCACCCCCCCCCCCCACACTTCATTAAAGGTAAGAAGGAGGGAGGGATACCCCTACCCCCCTCAAAAAAAAGTTGGCGTGTATTGCGGTTTGGGCACTCGGGCCCAAAAAGGTTCGCCATCACTGATATAGACTGATTGTCCAACTTTGTATACTATTCATCTAAATGTCCTGACTGTCTAAATGTGAAGACTGATTGTCCTGCTTTAATTATCTTACTTTATAGAATAGATCATCTGACTTCACAGCCTGATTATCTTATTTTATAGACTGATCATTAGACCTTGTGGACTATTTATCGAAGTTTATAGTCTGATTATTCAACTCTAGTATCTAATCTGCCCTACATTATAAAATGTTTTCCACAGAAACAATGAACTGCTGGATTGGATAATAGATCATCAGATACTCTGTGTGTCTGTATATTATATAATATTAATGTATGCACATACAAATAGGTAATAGTGTAGGACTTAAAGGAACACTATCATCACCCAAACTACTACAGCTTAATGTAGTTGTTCTGGTGAGTATAGTCAGTCCCTGCAGGCATTTTCATGTAAACACTGCTTTTTTCAGAGAAAAGGCAGTTTTAAATTGCGGCCTAAGAACACCTCCAGTGGCCACTCCTCAGATGGTCAATGGAGGTACTTCCTGGGGTAGTGCTATTGTGATTGGCTTAGATCATCACTTCTGACAATGTCAGCCAAGGAAGCAGATTGGGGGCAGAGCCAGCACCAGCAGATTGGAATAAAGTTAAGATTTTTGTATATTTAAGGGGGCAATGTGTAGGGAGGGGAGCTAAATAGTGATTTTAGGAGTACTTGTTTGTGTTCCTGACCCTATAGTGTCCCTTTAACATTTCAAGTGCTATACTAGTAATCAAGCCTTGATTTTTACTGCCCACTATAAGACTGTAAGGTTCATGATACACTCACCATGGCGGCATTTCTACTCCTCAAGTCTAATGGAAAGCTTTAGCCCTGTAATATTACATAAAATATAGACACGTACAAATATAGGGTACCTTTCAGGTTGGTTGGTGGGCACACTCCCACATTAGAGGAAAACTATAGTGTTGGGAATACAATTGCCTCAATGCTTTCCTGGATTTTCAGGACGCTGCGTGTTCTCAAGCACAGCGTGAGGATGTCCTGTATCGTTTCACGGAGTCATGCTACGTGAAACTGCAGGAAGTGCCTCTAGTGGCTGTCTGGTAGACAACCACTAAAGACAGTCTAAACAATAAACTGCAATGTTTTACATCGCAGGTTTAACCCTTTCAGGACCGCTGACGGTTCAGGACCGTCAGCGGTAAAACGTGCATTTGGACCGCTGACGGTCCTGAACCGTCATAACGGTCTGGGGCTACTTACCTGATCGCCGTCGGTCCCACGGCGGCGATCAGTGCTCCACCCGGTCCAGGGGGGTTGCCTGTCTGCCCGGGCAGTCCCCCCTCGGCAGATCAGGACCCCACGGCCATGTGATCACTCGATCACATGACCGCAATAGGTGTCTGTGTATCTGCCTGCAGGGGGACTGTCTGTGCTGACAGGCAGTCTCCCTGCAAGTGAAAAATCCAAAAAATAAAGTAAAGAAAAAAACAGTGTAAAATCAGTGTAAAAATAAATAAATAATATGTGTATATATATATATATGATATATATACATGTATTATATCTATATATAATATATGTATATGTATCATATATATAATGTCATATTAAGTGTATTTTTATATTTATATATACGTATATTAATATAAAAATACACTTGTATTTAAATTACACACGAATATATACAATATATATATAATTGCTATATATATGGTATATATATATTATTATAAAATACAAATAATATGTTAATAAAAATAAATAACAAAAACTAAAAATAATTTTTAATAATTATAAAAAATATTTATATATGCAATTTTATTCTAACAGTATTTTGATATATATATATATATATATATATATATTTATATCAAAATATACTTAGAATGTAATGATATATATATCTATGTATAAATAAATAAATAAAAACAATACGAAATATACATATGTCCATATACATAATTACATAAATAATTTCATAAATATACACGTAGACGTCAAATATATAAATATGTATATATATTAAAATTCTACATGTGTATTTATGTAATATTTTTACCTAATTAAGTAATTTTAATGATTGCAATTTGAGGGACCTGCCTGCCAACCCAGGCCGAAAGTCCAGATAATTTAATTTGCTAGCACTGTGTTTAACCCTGTAACTTTCTATGACACCCTAAAACCTGTACATGGGGGTACTGTTTTACTCGGGAGACTTCGCTGAACACAAATATTAGTGTTTCAAAATGATACCGGAGAAACTGACGGAAGCGAAGCACAGAGAGGTGGACACAGGTTTCTTCAGGAAGGAAGAGATTCTTTATTGGATCACCGATCGGGACTCAGAGGGACTAGCGTCACCAAAATACAACAAGTTCTGAGCCCCGGACAATAGTGCAGGCTCCTTATATAGGCACATAACTCCTCCCATATTAAGCTCCACCCGCACATTCTCTTAACCAATCAACACAAATAAGAATTAACTTCCTGTTTGACCGCATGGCTTGTCCAGCACAATGGAGGAGGGGAATACTATATCCTGTATTCTTGCACATGCTCCGTACACTACTGATCGTATCTTGCCTCGTGCAACCAACTGATCGATACGTCAGCATATGCACGTACACATGCCACGTGGTAATCTCGGCCTACTAAATTTATTTTTACCGAGATTCCACCACATTCCCCCCTTTGATGCCTCTTGATATTTTACAATTACTTGAGGCATCACTTAACCTTAGTTTGCTTACACCGCAAGTTACCTTGAACCAGACCAGACTTATCTTATGATGTGAATCTTCAACATTCATCTTCCTGCATTGGTTCTCCCTGATCTAGAGCCTTATATTTATAAATTGCCATTATCTGTGCAGCAGCCTTCCTCTCTGCTATATTTTCTATCAGGCTTTGCACAGACCTAACTACTAAGGGTATAAGACACGGTAGGAGTAGACACAACATTAAAATCAGTAGGACTCCACCTACCACTGCCTTAAGCCCTCCAAACCACTCATACCAGCTACCAAACCAACTACTTGGATTGTACCCTTTCCATACCTGAGTAGGCACATGCGCTAGTTTAACCATATGGCTAGTAAGCTCAGCTATTGCTTGCCCTTCGTCATCTATTTGAAGACAGCAATTGCTCAGGTTAAACTTCCCACATACACCTCCCTCTACTGCCAAAAGGTAATCCAAGGCTAATCTATTCTGGTATACTGCTGTCCTCATCCTGGTATTATGCTTCGCTAGAAGATTGAGCGCTTGTGATGTCTCGTTAGTAATAATCTCAACCACCGCCTGTAATCTTATAATACGGTTGAGCATATAAATAGGGGTTCTATAACCAAAGGTACCATCTTCTGCCCACGTGGCTGGCCCATAATAATCTATAATACGCTGGGGAGGCTATTCATTATCTTCCCAGGCGCCTATCTCTATGGGTCCCCTTTTCTTCCTATGATTCACATCATACACTTTAACACCTAAAGTCTCACCTGTTTCAATAGGTAACAAGAAGAAGGATGGTTTGAGCATACCCAACACACATGCCCCTTCCCAGTCCTGTGGCAATTCCGAATAGGCTTTCTTACCACAGATCCAGTACAAATTTGCTGGGGCTCTCCAGGTAGATGTGATGGATAGGTCAAACCACACATCCTTTAAATTGGCGTATCTAGCAAACGGGTTAGATGGTTCTGAGACATTTGAAGCCGACCACCAAGTTGTATTCTTTGTATCATCATCATAAGCTTTTTGCCCTAGACAAGTTAATTCTCCTACAGAAGTATTATACATTATTCCTTTCCTTGCTATGCAAACATAACCTATGATGGAGGTCTTTAATCTCCACTCAGATTTACCTCTAACACTCATATGATAATCGGCTTGTGAAGATATTAATTGTTCAACTGCCTCAGAACCGGACATTACCTCCTTTGCTTCCCAAGGCCATTGGTCTCCCATGTTAGTACCTCCACACACATAGCAGTTGGTAACATTAAGACTACCGGCAATACTTTCAGCTAAATCAATGAACAGGTTTTTAGCATTATGGGGGATCTTATTATCTATACTCATCTCTTCGTAAAAGGAATGATATACTTGATGAGTTTGGGAGGATACCGTATCAGTCTCTATCCCTATAAATAATACTGTCCCAGGATCTAAACCCGTCCCGTATATTTGAAACCCAAATAAATTTCCATACTTGTCTAAGAACTTGTCGGGGTTATTTATAAGTATATGGACTGGGTTGCATTCCATAGACTTACAATATGGGCTAGTCGGCAACTTAGTCACTATCATGTCTTTGTCTACTGTCTGTCCCCAAGTTGCCCACCCCACACAAGACCAATATGGGCAAAAGTTATACTCTCTATTTGGGCATCTAGGACTCACATATTTATTTTTATTACTGGGACAAATATATTTATCATTAGACCCATACGTCCTCTCCCATCTAAGATCCCCACATACATTCCACGGCTTTCTACCACTTGATATCGCCTTACATGCATCAAATAGCAGAACACCCGAAGAATGTACGGATTCTAACACCATCTTATTAATTAGGGTCCCCTGAGGATCTCCATTCCTGAGAGTCAACCAAATTGTACGAGGTTGATACTCCGGACTGAAGCACTTAGGTTCTCCTACTCCTAAATGACACACACTATATTCTATATTAAGGTATCTACATCTTGATACATCTCCTTTACACTCGTATTGTGAATGCCAAATTAGGGTTTGGGAAATATGGTTACCTGTTCTCGTAGTCTTAATGCATACCTCACAGCTAGGAGTGTCGGTACCTCTACCTTCCTGAATATAAAAACACACATAAATAAACACTATCAAAAACACATCTTTCGCTGTCATCCTCAGTCTTCGTCCGTGCGAAGGCACCTCAGCTTCCAGGATGTAAGGGCTGCAGGGAATGGAGTTCTGCTCGTCTTCACAGGAGTCCCTTCGAGACTTTCCCTGGCTTATATACTATACGTCGGTGAGCGGACAGGCTTTATTATGGCCGTCTAAAAACACTCACTTCACCAAATCCCTGTAACAATAAAATTTGTAATCCACAAAAGTTCCTCGTTACTCCGACTGAGTAGTGCGTTTTAACCGGATCTTGCAGGGATTCTCTGGATCTGCTGTAACTTGCCAAGAATCGACTGCTGCTGGTTTAACCCTGGAGTGATGTATCCACGGAGTCACTTCGGCTACTTTTATCGCTGTAGGGGTAGACAAAAGAACAACATAAGGACCTCTCCACTTGGGCCCTAACGGTACATTATTCCACTCTTTAATCCACACTTGATCTCCTGGATGGTAACTATGAACTGGGGGATAAATATTCACAGGTAATCTATCTTGTACCCATTTCTGTACCTCCTCCATAGTCTTACCCAACTCTACAACCTGCTGCCGGGTAATTCCTTCTCCCAACTTACTCAAATCCCCCCTTAAGTTACCAAGTACGGGAGGTGGTCGCCCATACATGATTTCAAAAGGAGAGAGGCCCATCCTTCTGGTAGGGGTACTGCGGATTCGCAATAGAGCTATGGGTAAGAGAACGTTCCACTTAAGTTGGGTTTCCTGACACATTTTAGCCAACTGATTCTTAATAGTTCTATTCATTCTCTCTACCTTACCAGAACTCTGGGGTCTATATGCAGTATGAAGCCTCCACTTTATACCAAGCATATGAGTCAGTTGTTGTAGGCACTGATGAACAAAAGCTGGACCATTGTCCAATCCTATAGAACAGGGTAGTCCATATCGGGGTATTATTTCTCGTAGCAGGAATCTCACAACTTCTCCTGCTTTCTCTGTACGAGTAGGACATGCTTCTACCCAGCCTGAATAGGTGCACACAATTACCAGCAGGTAACGATGTCCACCCGATTTAGGCATCACTGTAAAGTCTATTTGTAGATCGGACATGGGGAGTCCCCCCATAAACTGGACTCCTGGTGGCTTTACTGGTCCTTGTCTTGCATTATTGAAAAATAGGTTGGCCCATAACGTTGTCAAATGTGACCGGACAGGGAGGGGGTAACCCTCAAAATGTGAGGTGCAAAAAGAGAAAGAGAAACTGTCCTTATCGGGGGACCTGATAGAGGGAAGTTGGTATCAAAAGAAATTAGATAAAAATATAGAGCAAGTATATTGTCTTGTCCCAAAGGTATAACAAGATCAAATTTTAATAAGGTAAATGGACGCCAGTTCTGAATGATAGTAGGTACTAGTTAACTCGTGGCTGGTAGTAAGACCTACTAGCCTACAACAGAGCCAGGCGTAGGGGTAAGGGGGTTGGTACTATGCAAGGTAACAATACTGCAGTCACATAATATCCAACACATATAGATTTACAAAGAGAGTAGACATATAGTAATAAAAATCACCCTGTCCTTGCCCATAGTATGACCCACAGTATTGGTCAGTGGCAGTAGGAGGGGGAGGGCGAGTAAGAAGTGGGGGGAGGGGGAGAGAGGGTGGATAAAACTAGGTAAAGCAGAAAATACAATGCCTAGAAGAGCAAACTTATTCTCATGTACTGATAGTGATTGCCCACTGGGGGTCGCTCCAGGGTCAGTAACTGGTTAGCCCGCCAGGGTAACCCAAATTATATATTGGCTATGGAAATACATATATCGGTAGCGGCTCCGATCAGTGTCCGGCAAGCACAAGTGGAGTGCAACAAGTCTGTCACTCCGCTGTAGAGCCCTATGCTGTCTTAATTTCCAGTGCGTAATTAGTTACCACTGAGGGTGACCCCTAAGTGAGTATCAAGTCTAATGAGCCTACCTAATTGACTCAGTCGTATCCAGTATGAATGGATATATGGGTAACAGTTTAGACCAGTGTCGGACAAACCCAAGTGGAGCGTAACCCATTTGGCACCGTGGCGTTAAGCCTTAAGCGGACTTAACATCCAACATGGGTAGCGAAAACATTCTGTGGTATACGCTTTTGGTAATGATTCGTATATCCTGTGAGTCCTGTGCAGCATCTAATAGTGCTAGTGATATAACAGGATATTTAGCAATAATGCTGTTCACAGGACTACTTAGTTGACACAGTGGTGTCCAAAATTGGTAAGTGTGCAGGTATGAGCATGAACTAATACCCAGCAGATTGCGGTGAAATGTAACAGATCTTACGCTCTAATCCTGTCCTGGTAGCCCAGAGTGGAAAGAGGAGTGAGACCGTGGTGCGAGCTCTTGCAAATCGTTTGAGTTCACTGTCAAGTTTAACATCCAACTATGCTTACACTTTGTCAAGATCCTAGCAATAGTTAGAGTAAGAAATCTAGTTAACATACTAAACAGTCTCTATTTGGAGAAACCCAAGAAAGGAATAGTGCCTTCAAGGGCACTGGTAATAGTAAAGACAGTGCCAGGGAGACGGCACGATAGTTGGTAGACAAAGAGAGTTATGTACATTGGTGAGAAAGTTTGCGTGAATATATACCCCAATCGGTATATGGTTTGCTTTCCGATTGATTAATATCAGAGTGTCAGATCCCCAGAGCTAGTGTGTCAATAGTGTCCTCTTGTTACCGAGCACGGTCAGTTCAGCTGTGTGTGCTGCCGTGCAATAGTAGAACCTGTTTGTAGTGTAACGGGTTCTTGGGACCGATCGTGCGGTCCTGCAGGTATCTGGAGGAGTGAAGACTTAGCTAGAGGGTGACGGAAAGCTAGTATCGGTCTGAGAGTTATGTCGGTACCGACATAACTCTCAGACCGATACTAGCTTTCCGTCACCCTCTAGCTAAGTCTTCACTCCTCCAGATACCTGCAGGACCGCACGATCGGTCCCAAGAACCCGTTACACTACAAACAGGTTCTACTATTGCACGGCAGCACACACAGCTGAACTGACCGTGCTCGGTAACAAGAGGACACTATTGACACACTAGCTCTGGGGATCTGACACTCTGATATTAATCAATCGGAAAGCAAACCATATACCGATTGGGGTATATATTCACGCAAACTTTCTCACCAATGTACATAACTCTCTTTGTCTACCAACTATCGTGCCGTCTCCCTGGCACTGTCTTTACTATTACCAGTGCCCTTGAAGGCACTATTCCTTTCTTGGGTTTCTCCAAATAGAGACTGTTTAGTATGTTAACTAGATTTCTTACTCTAACTATTGCTAGGATCTTGACAAAGTGTAAGCATAGTTGGATGTTAAACTTGACAGTGAACTCAAACGATTTGCAAGAGCTCGCACCACGGTCTCACTCCTCTTTCCACTCTGGGCTACCAGGACAGGATTAGAGCGTAAGATCTGTTACATTTCACCGCAATCTGCTGGGTATTAGTTCATGCTCATACCTGCACACTTACCAATTTTGGACACCACTGTGTCAACTAAGTAGTCCTGTGAACAGCATTATTGCTAAATATCCTGTTATATCACTAGCACTATTAGATGCTGCACAGGACTCACAGGATATACGAATCATTACCAAAAGCGTATACCACAGAATGTTTTCGCTACCCATGTTGGATGTTAAGTCCGCTTAAGGCTTAACGCCACGGTGCCAAACGGGTTACGCTCCACTTGGGTTTGTCCGACACTGGTCTAAACTGTTACCCATATATCCATTCATACTGGATACGACTGAGTCAATTAGGTAGGCTCATTAGACTTGATACTCACTTAGGGGTCACCCTCAGTGGTAACTAATTACGCACTGGAAATTAAGACAGCATAGGGCTCTACAGCGGAGTGACAGACTTGTTGCACTCCACTTGTGCTTGCCGGACACTGATCGGAGCCGCTACCGATATATGTATTTCCATAGCCAATATATAATTTGGGTTACCCTGGCGGGCTAACCAGTTACTGACCCTGGAGCGACCCCCAGTGGGCAATCACTATCAGTACATGAGAATAAGTTTGCTCTTCGAGGCATTGTATTTTCAGCTTTACCTAGTTTTATCCACCCTCTCTCCCCCTCCCCCCACTTCTTACTCGCCCTCCCCCTCCTACTGCCACTGACCAATACTGTGGGTCATACTATGGGCAAGGACAGGGTGATTTTTATTACTATATGTCTACTCTCTTTGTAAATCTATATGTGTTGGATATTATGTGACTGCAGTATTGTTACCTTGCATAGTACCAACCCCCTTACCCCTACGCCTGGCTCTGTCGTAGGCTAGTAGGTCTTACTACCAGCCACGAGTTAACTAGTACCTACTATCATTCAGAACTGGCGTCCATTTACCTTATTAAAATTTGATCTTGTTATACCTTTGGGACAAGACAATATACTTGCTCTATATTTTTATCTAATTTCTTTTGATACCAACTTCCCTCTATCAGGTCCCCCGATAAGGACAGTTTCTCTTTCTCTTTTTGCACTTGTCTTGCATTATTTTTAGCACACGTTACACATCTGCGTACAATGGCCTGAGTCAAGTTGGACAATCTTGGTATGTAGAAATGTTTCCTGAGAGATTCTTCTGTACTGTCTCTCCCAGAATGTGTCCCGTTGTGATAATTTTGGACAATTTCTACCGCTAGTGATGCTGGAATGACTATTCTTCCATCTTCTAACTGATACCATTTGTTCTCCAAGTACTTTCCAGGTTCAGTCTTTAACCACTCCTCTTCTTGAGCTGTATAAACTGGAGTCCATTGAGACAGTGGAGTTGGTATAAGAGCAGCTATATGCCCCACATACTCCTGTCTTCCTGATTCAGCGGCACGCTTAGCTGTACTGTCTGCCATCCGATTTCCCTTGGTCACATCACCATCTCCTCTCAGATGCGCTCGACAATGTATGATACCGACTTCTTTCGGCTCCCACACTGCTTCCAATAGTTGTAGGATTTCAGCTGCATACTTGATTTCTTTGCCTTCTGAATTCAGTAGTCCTCTTTCTTTATACAAAGCTCCGTGGGCATGAGTGGTTAAAAACGCATACTTGGAGTCCGTGTAGATGTTCACTCTTAAACCTTCAGCCAATTGTAATGCTCGTGTCAGTGCTATCAATTCTGCCTTTTGTGCTGATGTTCCTTTTGCCAGTGGCCGAGCTTCTATCACCTTGTCTATTGTTGTTACTGCATATCCTGCATAGCGGATCCCTTCTTTCACATAACTACTGCCGTCGGTGTAATATTGAACATCAGGGTTCTGGATGGGAAAATCACGAAGATCTGGTCTACTTGAAAATACTTCATCCATTACTTCCAAACAATCATGTTGACTTTCAGTAGGTTGTGGCAAAAGGGTAGCTGGATTTAAGGTATTTACAGTCTCTAAATGCACCCTTGGGTTTTCGCACAACATTGCTTGATACTTGGTCATACGGCTGTTACTAAACCAATGATTTCCTTTGTAATCCAACAACGTCTGTACTGCATGTGGGACTCGTACATAAAGTTCTTGACCCAGAGTGAGTTTATCGGCTTCAGCTACTAGCAGGGCGGCTGCAGCTACGGCTCTTAGACAAGGTGGAAGTCCGCTGGCCACTGCATCCAATTGCTTAGACATGTAGGCAACAGGTCTTTGCCATGATCCCAAGTACTGTGTCAATACTCCCACAGCCATTCTTCTTTGCTCATGTACATACAGGTAGAATGGTCGTGTGTGATCAGGTAGACCTAATGCTGGGGCACTCATCAAAGCCTTCTTCACATCTTCAAATGCCGTTTGCTGTTCTTGAGTCCATAAGAAGGGGTCGTGCTCTGTACCTTTGATAGCTGCATACAGAGGTTTTGCCAGTATCGCGTAGCTGGGAATCCATATCCTACAGAAGCCTGCTGCCCCCAAGAATTCTCGCACTTGTCTTCTATTCTTGGGTATCGGTATTTGGCAGACAGCTTCTTTTCTCTCTGGCCCCATAATTCTTTGACCTTCAGAGATATGGAATCCCAGATATTTGACAGTTGGCAAACACAACTGAGCCTTCTTTCTAGACACCTTGTATCCTGCCTTCCAGAGAATGTGTAGTAGATCGTGCGTCGCTTGCTGACATATTTCTTTTGTAACTGCTGCTATCAACAAGTCATCTACATATTGTAACAATACACACTCTCCTGGGATGGACTAGAAATCCAGTAGATCTTGACTTAGAGCTGAACCAAATAGGGTAGGTGAATTTTTAAACCCTTGGGGCAGTCTTGTCCAGGTCATTTGGCGTTTTGAGCCCGTTACAGCGTTTTCCCATTGGAAAGCGAAGATACATTGACTTTCTGCGGCAATTCGGAGGCAAAAGAAGGCATCTTTGAGATCTAAGACTGTGAAGTAAGTAGCCCCGCCCGGAATTAAAGCAAGCAGGTTATATGGATTGGGTACAACTGGATGTATACTAACAACCGCATCATTGACTGCTCTCAAGTCCTGTACAGGTCGATACTCATCTGTACCGGGCTTTTGAACAGGCAGCAATGGGGTGTTCCAGGGGGAAGTACAGAATTTTAGGATACCATACCGTATGAACTTATCCAGATAAGATTGGATGTTCTTCTTAGCCTTCTGCGGGATGTGGTATTGTCTTAGGCTCACTGGATAAACCCCAAGTTTTAGTTCGATTTTAATAGGTGGAATATTGCGGGCCAGTCCTGGTGGGTTGTTCTCTGCCCAAACTCCTGGTATGTTGAATAAGGACTCATCACTCCTAGGGTTTTGGCTAGTCAACACTGTATAAAGTCGCCACTCTTCTTCCTTTGGTACGGATAATGTCATAATACCTGAAGGTCCATTAAACTTTAAAGATGTTGTTCCATTTGGTAGGAACGTAATCTGCGCTTGTAATTTAGATAGCATATCACGTCCCAGCAATTGGACTGGACATTCAGGCATATAAAGGAATTGATGTTTTACTACGTGGCCTCCCAATGTACAGAGTCGACTTTTAAGAACCGGTTTTTCAGCACTTCTTCCAGTTGCTCCTATCACAGTAATAGTCCTTCCAGATGGAGGAGCAACTAGATTAGTCACCACTGAATGTTCAGCACCAGTGTCGATCATGAACGCACTCCTTTTTCCCCCTATTGATACATCGACCATAGGCTCCGCTCGACCAAGGGGGATGGAGCCCGGTCGGTATCAATAGTCCTCCATGACCGTGTCAGCCAATCCTACAAAGTCCCTACCTTCTCTATCGCGGGACCTTTGCGCTGCTGGAAAATACCTGTCTTCCCTAACACTTCCTCTGTTCCCATTACTCCCTCTATTACCATTACTCCCTCCGGGGCCTCCTCTACCTCTCGCTCTGCCTCTAAAGTTTCCGTAACCTGCCCTGGGTTGGTCTCTCTCGTACTGCTCTCTTTGCGGACACTCGTTCCTCCAATGCCCTTCTTCCTTGCAATACGCGCATTGATTCCTACTCAAAGGCTCCCTATTCCATCTACTATCGCCTCTATCTGGGCCCCGTCTATCTACGCCTGCGATCGCTACCGCTAGCATATCAGCCTTTTTACGCATCTTGCGCTCTTCCTCTTTCTTACTTTCTGTTTCCCTATTCATGTACACTTTATTCGCTACCTCCATTAGTTGGGTGATGGACATACCTGCAAACCCTTCTAACTTCTGTAGCTTGCGCTTAATATCTCCGTAAGCTTGGCTGACAAAGGCGGAGTTCACCATTCGGGAATTATCTGCGTCTTCCGGATTAAAGGGGGTATACAAGCGGTATGCCTCCAATAATCGGTCATAAAAGACACTGGGCGCTTCATCACTTTTCTGAATCACCTCAACTGTCTTCGACATATTATTAGCTTTCTTTCCTCCGGCTTTCATGCCAGCAATTATAGCGTCTCTATAGGCTCTGAGTTGGACCATATCAGCACCGTTTACATTCCAGTCGGGATCGGTGTTGGGATAATGTGTTGCGGCCCATGCTGATGGATTGGCTTGGTTCAAAGTACGGGCTTTATCCTCTAGCGCTTTAATAGCCGCTTGATTTATTCTTGTCCTTTCCTCATTGTTAAACAAAGTCATTAATAACTGCTGGCAATCAGCCCATGTCGGGTTATGTGTCTGTACTATTGAGGTGAACAGATCAGTCATAGCTTGTGGTTTCTCGGTATACGAGGAATTGTGGGTCTTCCAGTTTAAGAGATCGGTTGTAGTGAATGGGACATATACGAAGACTGGGTCAGCATGTGCCATTTGACCTGCGGCATCGATATAGGCTGACCCGGGATTCAGGCGAAGAGGCATCTGGTAATGTCTTAATTGTTGGGTACCGGTCAGTTGTCGGGTTTGTATGGGGCTACGTAGAGGGGCGTCAGTCATGGGTTCCAGTCGGGGAGAGATAGGGCATGAGGATGTGGGAGCTTGGTTTTGGGAAAAGGTAGTGAATAAAACACTTCGAGCCGAGCTAGAAGAAGCTTGACCGGAAGTCTGAAGTGGCGCCAAATCAGGATATTCGGATCTAATGGGGGTTGGCTTTGGTTCCGGAAGGGGAGATTTAGTACGAGAGGGGGTGGATTCTGTACTGGAGGAGGAAGCGGAAGTGGATGAGGGCAATGAGGGGAGGGGTGCAGGACTTCCTGCATTTGCGTCACTTCCTCTTAAAGGAAAGTAAGGGGGCGGCAAAGGGATCTCGGACTCAGGGGGCGTGTCCAAAATGGGCCTAACACCAGTCCTAGTGGACAAACAAGTCCTAGCCACCATGAGGCGACATTGCTCCTCGTGGCATGTCTGAATCCATTTTGGCGAGTAATTTACGACCTGTCTCCAACAATCAATATAAGGAAACTGGCCGTAAAGTTCAGGCCTACCTGATACAGCCACGTGTAAGCGCTGTACCAGAGTTGGATCCAAACTGCCACGTGGCGGCCATGCCGCAACCAAAGTAGGCCACTCCCTAGTACACAAAGTGACCAAACGTACAGGAGACATTTTAACCCCAAAATCACAGGTTTTAAATCCCTTTTTAAAATTCTTCACCATACAACCTAAGGGATCCGGAATCGTTGACTGCGACGCACCCATACTTAACAATGGAACGTCGTCGACAACGAATACTATACACACGTACTATTCAACAGTCACACCCGTTTCCTCTGGCAACAGCACCACGTGGTACGGTTACCAAGTGAAACGTACACAATAACACAATAAACACTCAGGGAATTCCCGTACACACACAGCTGTTACACCAGTCACTAAATAATCAATATTATGCCCTTTGGCGAAACTATACAGTCACCCACGCTATAATTCTCTATATATGAATTACCCGTCTATAACACACCCCAGTAACATCGTCTTTTACAAATAGCGGTTACAGTACGGTTAGCATAGGTCAAAGCACAAGTTAAGGTCACAATACAATTATTAGTGGTTATGGTGTTAAACATGCAATGGACGACAATGATTAGTACTTATATACAGTGTCAGTAAATATACAGGGTTATGGTACCGTGCACTATAATACAGCAACACACTATTAACACTCTCGCTAGACGGCTGAGCTCGCGCTATCTAACAAGATATACACTTTACTAAACAATCTTTATCACATTTACAATTCCCAACTAAACTATTGGCCAGTACCTTGAATGGACTACCTAAAACTATATACACCCGTTTTGGTTAGCCACACTGCCCAATCACCACATATAGCGAGCTAGAGGAATTTACACAGGCGCCTCTTAGTCGATAACTATCAAAAGTCTAGTGGGTTCCAAATTTACACGCCTTCCCACTTAGCCCAGATAGGTTGAGAGCTAGCGAACCGAATTTACACAGGCGCCGCTTAGTCTCCCGGTCCCTCCGACCTAGCGAACGTAATATACACCCTAGAACGCTAGTCTAGACAAGACACCGGTGTCCGGCTAGGGCTATTTACACCAGGACCCCGCCTGACTAACCAAATCAAACGGTCTGACTAAAGAGCGTTCGATCGAGCGGTGCGCCTTCGCTCCTTCCCTCCGACAGAGGGGGCAGATACACAGATTTAAACCCCTTTGGGCCTACCGCACAATCGGTATACCCCTAGTGGGTTCTGCCGTCTAAAACAGCAGTTGTCTTACCTCCTCGTTCCTGAACCTGAGTTCACACTCATCGACGGGGACACCCCAGCACTTCTTATGTAGAGGCCGATGATCTCCTGGACAACGGACCAGTGGCGCCGAGACGAAGGGAGGTCCACGCAGAAGTTCAGGGGTGCAGCCGTAGAGAACGTGGGCAAAGATAGACCGTCTCACGCCTCTGCCTCTCAGCTACCGTTGAACGATGAGCTTCCCGGCCAATGCACCAAATGATACCGGAGAAACTGACGGAAGCGAAGCACAGAGAGGTGGACACAGGTTTCTTCAGGAAGGGATTCTTTATTGGATCACCGATCGGGACTCAGAGGGACTAGCGTCACCAAAATACAACAAGTTCTGAGCCCCGGACAATAGTGCAGGCTCCTTATATAGGCACATAACTCCTCCCATATTAAGCTCCACCCGCACATTCTCTTAACCAATCAACACAAATAAGAATTAACTTCCTGTTTGACCGCATGGCTTGTCCAGCACAATGGAGGAGGGGAATACTATATCCTGTATTCTTGCACATGCTCCGTACACTACTGATCGTATCTTGCCTCGTGCAACCAACTGATCGATACGTCAGCATATGCACGTACACATGCCACGTGGTAATCTCGGCCTACTAAATTTATTTTTACCGAGATTCCACCACAAAAACAGTAAAACATATCACAGCGATGATATTGTCAGTGAAAGTGAAGTTTTTTGCATTTTTCACACACAAACAGCACTTTCACTGAGGATATTATTGCTGTGATACATTTTACTGTTCTGATACACTAATATTTGTGTTCAGCGAAGTCTCCTGAGTATAACAGTACCCCACATGTAGAGGTTTTATAGTGTTTGTGAAAGTTACAGGGTCAAATATAAGGCTTGATTTTACTTTTTTTTTTTTTATTGAAATTTGTCGGATTGGTTAGGTTGCCTTTGAGAGCGTATGGTAGCCAAGGAATGAGAATTAGCCCCATGATGGCATACCATTTGCAAAAGAAGACAACCCAAGGTATTGCAAATGGGGTATGTTCAGCCTTTTTTAGTAGCCACTTAGTCACAAACACTGGCCAAAGTTAGCGTTTCTTGCATTTTTAACACACAAACAAATATAAATGCTAACTTTGGCCAGTGTTTGTGACTAAGTGGCTACTAAAAAAAACTGGACATACCCAATTTTGAATACCCTGGGTTGTCTACTTTAAAAAAATATGTACATGTTAGGTGTGTTTCGGGGATTTATGACAGATAACGGTGTTACAAGGTCACTATTGATACATTTAAAATATATATATATTGAAACAGCAATTTCCTACTTGTATTTATAGGCCTATAACTTGCAAAAAAAAGCAATAAAGCATGTAAACACTGGGTGTTTTTAAACTCGGGACAAAATTTTTAATCTATTTAGCAGTTTTTTTCATTAGCTTTTGTAGATAAGTAAAAGATTTTTCAAGTAAAAGTCCAAAAACATGTTTTTTTTTTTTTTTTTCACCATATTTTATTATTTTTTTTAAATACAATATTGGACATAATACAAATAATGGTATGTAAAGAAAGCCCCTTTTGTCCTGAAAAAAACAATATATAACTTGTATGGGAACCGTAAATGAGAGAGCGGAAAATTACAGCTAAACACAAACACCACAAAAGTGTTAAAACTGCTCTGGTCCTTAACGTACAAACATCGCAAAAACAGGCCGGTCCTGAAGGGGTTAATGGGACACGGTTCATTCCACTTAAACCGCTTAAATGAGATAAAGTGATCGGGGTGCCTATAGTGTCCCTTTAAACTGCCCTGTATAAGCTCAAAAAACACAGACCTCTCAAAAAATGAATACTTAACATATACAAGAAGATAATCAATAGCACTTGTGATTTTTCGACATTATTGCAATAATTACCCTCAGTGTGCAGAGTGTGTCCTGTTCGATTTCATTCCATATCATTGGTACAAAGAGCTCCCTTAGCATTGAATTATTGAAATAAATGGGTTTAGTTGTGCTAAATACGGTTGCAGATTTATTTATTTATACCTGTTATCGGTATCTATCATCATAGATTATTATTTCAATTCCCTGCAGCTGTACACAATTCATGCATTAATTAACAAACGTCAATGTTCCGGTACAACTTTCGGGGACATTTACATTGTTACTGTAAGGAGAATCTCATCAATTGTGCCTTTTCGACCTTATTGCTTAAACTGTGATAGAATTCTATTTGATTTTAATGTTTGTTACATTTTTCACAGTACCATTTTTTTGTATCAGATGGATAGGTTTTTCACTCGCTGTACAGGTTAATCTGCCGCAGTTCGGTATTGAACAGGTTTCACCCACAGATTACCCGCACCCAGCCTTTCATTCAGTTACTCTCAGCACTTTTCCTTACAACTTGCTGAAATACGGATTTTTCCCCCCCCCCCAATCACCATATTAAGAAGGGATCCAGTCAACGTGTTAAAGCTAAAAATAAGAGGGGATGAGTGTGGAGTAAGTTAAGACGGACTTGTGCGGATGATAGGTAATTAGAGATTGATGGAAGGGAATGAGAGGGAAGGAGTGCAGAGACTCTGTGAAAGTGCTGCGTGCGAGAGTCCAGAAAGCCCTCGGACTCATCTTGTGTTACTCTGTCATCTGAAAGATGCAGCAGCCATTTAACTAACCAGCCTCGGAGTCCCTAACAGTTTAACTGGGGCTTCCACATTTGCGTGTTAATTAGGGAATCTTAGAAAAATACACCGGGTCTGGATTGTGTAAAGTAAAGATTTTGCCATTTGCATTGTACATTTTTCTGATTACCGCAATGAGTGGGCAAAAGGGACAATTAACCCCTCATTACCCCACCAGAACTTCTGGCATCATCAGGGTCTTCTACTGATGATGGTTAAAGTAAAATTTCCCTAAAAGTCACCTTCCTTCCAGTGCCGAGTAAGTCAGTCTTATAGAGGAGAGTTGGGGACAGAGGATGCATGCACAGCGATTGTCACGCTCCACTACTTGGTACTATTCATACAGGTGTGCTTGATGATGCCAAATGTAAAGTCCTTTGATTTTCAAAGGTCTTTGTGATGAAGATCTTCTGGAGCACATTTCTACGCACAGAGGACCATTTCGATGGCTGAACGCGATCAGCTGATGCTCTCAGCCAATGATTGACCCAGCTGGACTGGAGGCTCAGTGCCCTGTGAGGATCCAGATAAGAAGCAAACTGTTGCAAAACGGTTTGCCCCATTACCGCAGAACAGCACCAGGGTACTTCTACCATCATAACCACTACAGCAGGCTATAGTGGTTATGACACTTGGAGTAACCTTTTAAAGGGACACTATAGTCACCATAGCAACTAGAGCTTAATGTAGTTGTTCTGGTGTGTATAACATGTCCCTTTATGCCATGATCACATTATACTTCATTCATTTCACATAACTGTGGACATAAGTCAGTGAGACCCCAGGCCAAGAGCTCATTTGCATTGTGTGCCCTTGGATGCCCCTTTTGTGAATCGTGGTCTGGAGTTGTAATGAGGACCCAAGGGACCAAGCTTTCGGTGGGTATATGCTCCTCTCAGCATCCTTCTCCGCTTCCGCAGCGTCGGCGACTCAATAAAGCCTCTTATTGCAGGCCGTGGTACCTCAGGGCTGCTTGGAGGGCTAGTTGCTGAATGTGTCGCTGCTAGATGGTAAATTGTATGCCAGAGTTGTGACCGCTCAATGGCTTTGTCAAAATGTTCCTCACATGAGATGCATGCTGCAAGCAGCTGCCGTACTGCAGGCCTCCCTCCAGCGGCCGTCTTGGAGTGCACACGGTTTGAAGTTAGCTTTACGGGCCCTGTGAGATTGTTCGTCTGGAAGCAGGTCAGCACTGCAGTGGGGTCTGGGATAAACCCCACTGGCCCAGAGGCCCATCGAGCCAAATCGTTCTGGGCAGAGAATGTTGTAGGTAGATCTAGTGTTGGTTGTCTGCCAAGAAAAGGTGAGTTCTGCGCCGCTTAGAGACGATTTAGCCGTTGTATATTGTGTGGAGAGGCGGATCTACTTAAAAGCACATCCGGCCATCTTGAGCGTCCGGTCCCGTCCCCCATATGCATATAAATTAATTATTTTTTATTGCATTTCCATGCCTGCTATTTCTCAATGGCAACAGCCAAGTTTAACGTCTCTTTGGTTGGACACACCGCCTATCTAAAAGAAGGCCTTGCACAATTAACAGCTAAGAAGACATTTTTGAGGTGTCAGGCACTTGCAAAGGATGCCTGGATCTGCAAATAAGCACTATCTCTGGGCATAGTCTTAAAGGACTAGACATG
This sequence comes from Pelobates fuscus, assembly GCF_036172605.1. NCBI lineage: Eukaryota > Metazoa > Chordata > Amphibia > Anura > Pelobatidae > Pelobates > Pelobates fuscus. Next base: position 94,806,854 of record NC_086329.1, read on the forward strand.
TACACTTAATTTCGGTCCAAATTAAAATCCGGATTAATTTCGGCAATTCCGAATTGCCGAAGTGCATAATTTCGGAAGTGCCAAACCGAATTTCGGAAGTCCCGAAGTGCTTCGGATTTCTGAAAAGTGGCAAAACAGGAGAGGGAGGGAAAATTAAGGGAATGATGACAGGAATCTAACCCTAAACCTAACCTCAACCCTACCCTTAACCCTATCCCTAAGGGTAGGGTTAGGGTTGGGGTAAGGGGAGGGTTGGGGTTAGGGATAGGGATAGGGTTGGGGGTTGGTTTTGGGATAGGGGTACAGTTAGAGTTGGAGTTAGGGGTAGGGTTAGGGTTTTGGTTAGGGGTAGGGTTGGGGTTAGGTTAGAGGTAGGGTTAGGGGTTGGGTTGGGGATAGGGTAAGGAGTGGGGTTAGGGGTTGGGGTTAGGTTAGGGGTAGGGCTGGGGGTAGGGTTAGGGGTACAGTTAGGGTTGGAGTTAGGGGTAGGGTAGTGCCAGTAAATGCTGCAGCTCTGTACAGATATGCAATCTAGAGATTTCGACTTGGGGTGCCTTGAAAAAATATTGAAATATTAAGGGAGCCTTGAACCTAAAAAGTTTGGGAACCACTGGTGTAAATGACAGTTCCCCTTTAAGGTAAGTACACACATCTGAATAAAGTTTCTAGTTGTAGAAAAAAACCTTCAAGTTATGTGCAGAAATGCTAATTGATGCTCCCCATCCCAATCAATGGTAAATAGCTTTCGAATTCCCTCTGCCTAGACTTTAGATCAAGGGAGTAACATCCCACATTTTGGGAGAAACTGAAGACATTGGGGGAGATTTATCAAAGTGGTAAACACTTGTGTTTTTTTGGCACAGTTTGTGATATTCATTAAAAAATATATTTTTCAAATCACTGTTGTTATCAGCCTCCCTACACATTTCCTGTAATGAAAGATCTAATGGTGAAACTTCCTTTATTGCACAGTGTGTTTAATTTACAATTTCCTGCTTGCTGACTTGTGCACATATCCTTTTTGCGTGCAATGAATAAATACAATTCCTGTTAATCTACTCCTGAACTAATTGATCTGTCCTGCAAATACTGGACAGATAGGTCCTACGGACATAGATGAACATGAATAAGATTTTTGTGTCGCAAGTGAAAAGGATTCGTGCACTAGTCTACCTGCTAGTGTTGCAACACGCAACTGTGTGCAGTAAAAGTTTTCCCTTACAAGTACAATCCACAGTGTTCCTGAGGGTGGGAACAGGATTCTGTTTGGTGGTTGATGGCATGGAGGCTTTAATAAAGAAAGTCCAACTGGGCCAGGCCCTAGTCAGGTAGTAGTCAGACGGTCTAGAGGTCAGGGCAGGCAGCAGTCAAATAGGTCAGAGAGCAAGCAAAGTCAGGAAACCATTGAAGACAGGAAACAAATGCTACAAGTACTGAGGCAGGCAACAGAACAAGCAAGCACTGGCTGACAGGTGGGCTCTGCTTATTATGGAGTTTGTAAATCACATAACCTGGTCTCTCACCAGTAGGTGGGGTTACCTGAGGTCAAATATAAATGACAGTGGGATTCAGCAAGGTCTTGGCTGCATCATCGTCCTTGTTCCACTCCCAGCCACGCAACCTCTGAGCTCCGACACACCGGCCAGTTCTCCCACATGGAAGCCAAAATCTTGGATGGATAGAACGACTTCTGCGGGTTCCCCAGCCACAGACCAAGGTGCAGAGGCTGCTGACTGGTAAGCAGGAGCCACAGGCACCTGGACCTGTACGGATCGTCGCAGGAGCCCTGGGACAGGTGAGTACAGACGTGAAAAACTGTAGAAACTGTAGGAGCCCCCTGTGTGTGATTGAAATTAAATTAACAGTGTAGGCAATATGAACATCTAAAACAAACACACTGTGCTGTAAAATCTTATTGAAAATGAAGCTATTTTTCATGCAGGTTGTGTCAGTCACAGCCACGGGACGTATGGCTAGGGCTAAATAAACAAAGTGATTAAACTGTAAATGGGAATAATTGAGCAGTGAGAGTGAGAGTACATGGATATGATATATACACACCAAAACAACTTTTGCATAATGCAGCAGTTTAATATATCTGTAGATAGATGAATAGAAGTTTTCTGTCAATTGTGTATTGGCAAGTATGCACTGTGTTTTGCTGGACATAAATAACTTCATGCTCGGAGGCTGCATGTACATTTTAAATACTACAGAGCAGCACTTTTTCCATAGTTATTGATTGTGATGAAACTATACACTTTGGTTCTCAAACTTTATTTTTTCTTTGTTCAGTAGATAACTCTACCAAACACGACCACCCCCTTGGCTCATTAACTATAAAGAAACCGCAGGATTAAGTGCTTTCCCCCTGTGGCCGGCATCAGGGTGAATCTGCACGTGGCTCAGCAACGCCAGAAGAGGTGGTACGATAGGGGTGCCCGAGACCGGTTCCTAGAAATAGGGCTGTGGTGGAACCCGCCTCGCCACTGGGCATTGGAGAGGCCTGGCTGCCCGCCTCCTACCTGTTGACTATGGCCCCTGGTAAAGTTGTACTTTTAAATGCAATATTTGGGCATATTGTATTTTATTGTGCGGCTACTGGCCCTTTAAGCACAGTGAATGGACTTTTATTGTACTGTGCTGGCCTTTTAAAAACAGTGTATGGACATACTGAAACTTTTTGGACACTTCCTCTTCCCTTCCCCCGGATCCATTGTTCTCCAGCAGGGTGTTGTCCCAGGGACACTGCCAAACCAGTGGGAACTGGTTTGGGCAGGAAAGCCATGCTTGCAAGTGAAAACAAAGGACTTCGACCTAACCGGTAAACCCCTGAACCTATTCAAGTGAAGTGTCGTCTCATTATTGGGGGAGGATTTATTGCATGCTGTTCCAGTTTGACTGCTAGGAGTGCAAACCTATTCGTATGGTTCCTATTCAACTGTCTACAGCATTCAGAGGCTTGAGAGGATTCCTATGCTTCTCAGATTCGGTGGTTGTGGTGTCTGCTGCAGTGCTTGAAGTCCTCAGGAAGCGCTAGGAGCATCCTTTAACGGAGGTACCCAGTCGGGGTGCCCGTCGATCCGTTACAAGGGCAGAAGGTTAGCTCTGCATAAGCCTTCCAAGAAAGACAAGCTTCAGGCAGCCTGGCAGGGACCTTTTCGGGTAGTGGCGCATAATCGACACTACCTACATTGTGGGGAAATGTTCAGATGAAAGGATACGTAAATCCTTTCATGTGAACAATCTCAAACTTCGAATGGGTTGAGGACGAAGCGGCTGTATGTGCTCCGTCTTTTGAAGATAGCGAGGGCCTTCCCCTACCCGATTTGCTCGCCCTGTCCCCGGGTACAATAGAGCAAGTCAGTCTAGGGGAAAAACTAAACCCCTTAGAAAAGGCAGAGGTCGGCCAACTGCTCCAGGGACGAGGATGTCTGACAGGCTTCTAATGGGATTTCAGGACTTTGCATGTGCGTATTTAGATGACATAGCCATCTATAGCCGCACATGGGAGGACCACCTGAAGCACATATCTATGGTACTGAAGCGAATTCCGGCAGCAAGGCTCACTCTAAAGCCTGACAAGTACCATGTCGGTATGGCCAGTATCTCGGCCATAGGGTAGGTTCTGTCAAACAGATACCAGAACCTGCCAAGGTAGAGGCTATTGCCAACTTACCACAGCCCCATACTAAGACCCAAGTATTAGCGTTTCTAGGAACCGCGGGCTATTACTGCAAATTTGTCCAGGAGTATAGCGTCCTGGCCAAACCCCTCACCGACCTCACTAAAAAGTCCCTTCCCAGACAATTAGTGTGGTCCCCGGAGTGTGAGGTCGCTTTCCAGAGACTCAAGACGGCACTGAGCGAGGCACCTGTGTTGGCCGCACCAAACCATACAAAAAAGTTTCTTGTCCACACCGATGCCTCCATGTTTGGGTTGGGAGCCGTGTTGAGTGAAGTGAGGGACGACGGGTTGGAGCCACCGTGGAGAAGGAATTCCTGGCTCTTGTATGGGCATTAAAGAAGTTACAATCATATTTCTATGGCTGTCCCTTTACTCTGATGACAGACCATAACCCCCTCATCTGGTTAAACAGAGTTGCTGGAGTTAACAACCCGGTTAACAACCCGAGTGTGGCCCTGCAACCCTACAATTTCACCATGCAGTACAGGCCAGGCAAACAGAACGCTGTTCGGTGGGTTTGTTCACACGAACCGGGTGAACAAACGCTGCCCATGAGTTAGGAGAACCATTCATGGTTTTGTTTGGTTTGGATCTCCCGAAGTGGACCAACCGCTACCTCTGAAACCATGGAACTGTCAAAACTTTACCCCGGTGGTGATTCGGCTGTGTTCTTGAGATTTGAGCACTATTGGGACAACTTGGGCGCTCAGATCCAGGCTATCCATGGATATGACATTTTATGTATATTATTATGTATTTTCTATATGTTGTGTTTTATGCAGAGTCATGGTGACTCAGATTTTTGTGGGCGTGTTGCGGGAGTTTTTATGGGTGTGTTTACTGTACTCTGGAATCGCATAAAAGTCGGCCATCTGGCCTGAATAAAACATTCTTGTTGTACCCTTCATCTAGTCTAGGCTGATGTTTGGGTATGTGACTGCGGAACACCGGGATTTACTTGTATTCTGCACTTTGATTCTTGGGAAACGTACAAATCAGTGCCCGAACTGCAAACTATAATGACTAAGTACCTAGCCATTCGGGATGAACCAAACAAACTGGTATATGAAATACCAGCATTCATTACAATGATATCCAGGAACTTATCAGGGATGTTGTTCTACCTGGGTTCCTTTCGATTTGTTCCTTGCATTAGCTGCAGGTGCCTGCTGCTCATATAATGAAAAGACAGGGGCATTGCTAAATTCCAGAAACACTTCGGGCTTGAGTCCAAAACTAAATTGGAGGGGTAGGAGCCATATCTCCATCTCTCTGAGCAAACGTTGGCAACTATGCAGTCCGGTATGTCAATGAAAAAATAGCCAATAACAAGACCATTGTTCATTGTATGTATTGCAATTCTGCTTAACCACACTACTTCCCACCACTTCTCTGCCCAGCACTTCCTCTTGACTGTCACCTTTATCAGCATAGGAATCAAAGAAAACCTGGGGGTGTGGGGGGAACAACACTTTCATTGTCATTTCAGCTCCACTTAGGGACCATACATTAACCCCTCATTTTTCTATAAAAAAATTATATACTATCACTAGGGATTCTATGAGTAGAATAGTATAAGCAGCTCTTTCAACAAGGGAAATTTCCTTGAGAAAGGCACTTTGAAAACGTTAGGGGTTTGTTTGGTCTCCATTCTTTGGTCAGTATACCTTGTGTTACACTTGTGGGTTTATTTACTTATATGCACTTTAGAGGTCCTAGACATTGGTACTTGGGCTCTATATGTATGTACTTTATTTGTATGCACTTTACTTCTATCTATGTAAATGTGAATAAAATCTAGACAAAATAAAGAAAATAAATCCAAAGGTTGTCTAACTAAGAGGCAACCATGAGGAAAGGTACCCAGTCCAATTCCAATAGTAAATGTTTGAGGGAAAAAATAATAAATAACTTTATTAAGGTATATAGTACAATGTATACATTATGTTCCAATCTAAATAGATTGAGTCAGCCAAAAAAGAGAAAGAATAACCCACCATCAAAAATAGAGAGAGTGGCTAAATAATAGCCTACTATATATAATCCTTCTAAAAAGAGAGGAAAATAACTAAATGATGCTTGGGCTGAGGGTATAGAAGCGCTAATAGGGGTAGCGAGAATAGGTGGAGAGAAGTGGGTAATAGAATGTGTAGGTTGAATATGGAAAAAAACATAGTATCGTATTCACATCTCCCCACATATAGTAGACTCCTCCACAGATAATCTCCCTCTATGCTCCAACCCTACACTCCTGGGAAACACCTTCAAGGGTGTTCTGATCTAGACTCAATCTATAATAGAAAAATACACAAAACTGAAAAATATATAAAAACTAATGGAAACCAATCTAAATAGAGAGAGACAGAGAGAAAAGGGAGAGACCAAGCACAAAATAGAAAAGTGGCTAGATAATAGCCTACTAAAAAACTATCTTTCTAAAAAAGAAAGGAGGTATGCTAAATGGTGCTTAGGCTACGGGTATACCAGCAGTAAGAGAGGAGGGGAGAAATAAAGGAGAGAGGTAGGTACATAGGCATGTATAGGCGTATAGGTTAAGTATAAAAACCAACCATAAGGTCTAAACCTCTCCCCCCACTTATAAACTCCCAGCAAACAATCACTCTCTGTGCTAAACCCTATACTCCTAAAGAAACACCTTCAAGGGTGTTCTAATCTCAGCTCAAACTAAAAATAGAGAAGGTTCCAAGAGTATAAATTAGTGTAAGATCATCCGTGCAAGGTGCTCAAATCGTGAGTAAAGTGATGGCTAAAACCCGACGCGCGTTTCAGCGTGTTCCACACGCCGTCATCAGGGGTAACGCAAGTGCAGCTAGCCCAGCAGTCTGTTTTATACCCTGCTTATTTGACCGGCATCGGTAAGTCCACCAATCACCGATCGTCCTGCTAATGCCGCAAACGGGGCGTGTCTAGAAGCTCCGTTGCGTGACTCATTCGGCGATCGAGACGGTAACAGGGTAGAGTTTTTCCTCCCTGTTTTCTGGTCCCTCAAGGTCTCATCTATACTAGTGAATAAAATCTAGTTTTCTTGTATTTGGTGAGCAATGGGTTTCATTCTCTACTGAGATAAACATTACCTTGCTCCAGAACATTCACCCTGCCACACGCCACACGAAATGTTCATATTAGTCAGATATATATTATATTCATAATAGTTAGAAATATTGAATGCTTACTCAACCTACTTATAAGAAAAATGCTTGACAGACTTAAAAATATGTACACAAAGCATAGGCAGTTTTAAAATTAAAAACATAACTCTTCCACGCTCTCTTAAAAGCCTTACTTTGTGCCATAGATTGCGGGAGTCCACTCAGAGGACATAACAAATGCTACTTTATGGGAAGCATTCAGTGTTCGGTAACGCTAAATGTGAATACTTTCAATAATTAGAAGTCTTCCCGAGGAAGTGACTCTAGTGAATGACTGATTGACCGCTTCTCAAAACTGGCAATGCTTACATTCGTCACCCTTTTTTAAGTCTCTCATCCTACCTTCTGACCCCTATTTCACATATGTATGTGAGATAGGGATCAGAGGATAGGATGAGAGACTTAAAAAAGGGGAACAAATGTAAGCATCTTTTGTGAGATACTGTATATTTCTTAAGTTGATCCATAACACAAAATCACCAAGTCTCATCTTGATTAGAGGAGCTGTCTCTTCACCGGCCTCCATGCTAAAGGGTTGACTCAACTCCAATCTGTATAAAATTCTGCTGCTCAGATTACTTTCCATACATACTGTTTCTCCTCAGCTGATCCACTCTGCACAGAGCCCTACATGTTATCCAATCTAAATAATACATCTAAACTCCTTACAATTATTTAACAAGTCCAATGGTTGTAACCCTACCTTTGTCCTTACCACTGAGTAGACTTGTATCCAGCCATTGCTTTCATAGACTTTCTCCCTCTCCTGTTAAATCACCCCACTACCACGTACAAGACGTCTTTCAAGTCTGCCCATGTGCCTTCCCTATCAAATGATTTCTGTTTCCTTTATTTCAATCTCATCTCTTCTAAGAGTCATAGTATTGATCCAAACATGTGAATCACATGTGAACATGTGAAACCAAACATGTGGTGGAATGTGGGTAGCCTATTACTCAGTATATCCAGCACAGTGGAATGTAGGTACCTATTACTTAGTGTATACAGTGCAGTGGAATGTGGGTACCTATTACTCAGTATATCCACTGGGGTGGAATGTGGGTACCTATTATTCAGTATATCTAGTGCAGTTATTGTGAGTACCTATTACTCAGTATATCTAGTGTGGTGGAATGTGAGTACCTATTACTCAGTATATCCAGTGTGGTGGAATATGGGTACCTATTACTCAGTATATCTAGTGTGGTGGAATGTGAGTACCTATTACTCAGTATATCCAGTGTGGTGGAATGTGGGTACCTATTACTCAGTATATCCAGTGCAGTGGAATGTGGGTACCTATTACACAGTATATCCAGTATGGTGAAATGTGGGTACCTATTACTCAGTATATCCAGTGCGGTGGAATGTGAGTACGTATTACTCAGTTTATCCAGTTTGGTGGAATGTGAGTACCTATTACTCAGTATATCCAGTGCGGTGGAATGTGAGTACCTAGTGGAATGTGAGTACCTATTACTCAGTATATCCAGTGCGGTGGAATGTGAGTACCTATTACTCAGTTTATCCAGTGCGGTGGAATGTGAGTACCTATTACTCAGTATATCCAGTGCGGTGGAATGTGAGTAGCCTTTTCTAAATATAGTTATTAGTACTTAATCTGTTTAGAGTATCAAAACTCCCCACGGTCTGTGACCTTAATCACTGTACATTACACTGGTGATTTAATCTGCAATTGATAAGCTTCATGAAATTCATGGAAAATCAAATGTATAATAGAAAATATATTTAAATTCTGGAAAATTAAAATTAACTGTGAAAAAAGGTGTTTCTGATTGTAGGTGATCTGAGCTACTAAAAAAATCAGTAGATGTTGAAAATCTTAATTAGGTAACAAGCTGCATAATTTGATACATTCTATTAAAACTTAAACTCTGTGCGTCACAGTCTTGTTGCCACTCCTGGTGGCAGAAATCACAGGAACGTCCACTAAATTGCTATCATTGTGCTGGATCCACACTTTGACATACCAACCCTGTGCAGCAGCTGTTTTAAGCAGCTCATTTCTATTGCATCAGATATCTGCTGTCCCACACATCAATTTGGCCGGCGCTTCCAACTCTAATCAATCCTTTTACCAGCTCATCTTCTCTGCTCCTTAATAAAGTCCCAAGATAGCATTTTGGACTCCGCCTGGACCCAATCAATCATTTATAGCAGCAGTGCTGTGCTTGTCCGATGTTATTAAACCTCTTTGTTTAATCGATAGCTACACATGCCACAGCCTCATTCGGCACGAATGTTTCCAAAGGGTGTTTTAATTATTGAGATGGGAATATTCGAAGCGGTGTAAATTATTTAAGGTTTAGAAAAGATGAAGGAATTCAGCTTGTGGGCTTTTAACACATACACTGCGATTACCTAACACAGAGTCAGGAAAAAAAACAGAAGCCTTCAACACAGTTTAACGAATGATACAAAATATGTACTTTTGTCCAGATTTGAGGCGCCATGGTCTATCTGGCTTGTTGCTTGGTGCTTGCGGTAAAATTATGTCTAACGGTTGACCTGGCCCTCTCCTTAATTGCTCCCATTACTGCGGACTTCTGTTTCAATCTGATTTTACATTATTACTCATTTTCTTTTTTAAATTTATTATTATACTTTATCCCTTTGGAGTTTGTTCACTCCGATTTGTTTGTTTTGATTTCATGGTGATATCATGGATGATGATGTCTCAAGAACCTCAAAGAGGCATGATTAAGCCATAATCAACCATTTACCCTTATTTATCTATGATGATTTTGAACGTTGGTCCACTGACAAAGAAATGATTAGTCTATAATTTTAATGGTAGGTGTATTTTGACATTTTGAAGAAAAATGCATTTCAAAAAAGTTATACATTGATTCGCATGTCAATGAGTGAAATAAGTATTTAATCCTCAGCGAGAGTTCTGGCTCGCAGGTGTCTTTTATACAGGTAACGAGCTGAGATCAGACTAGATTAGACTAATCTCAGCTGGTTACCTGTATAAAAGACACCTGTCCACAGAAGCAATCAATCAATCAGATTCCAAACTCTCCACCATGGTCAAGACAAAAGAGCTGTCCAAGGATGTCATGGACAAGATTGTAGACCTACACAAGACTGGAATGGGCTACAAGACCATCGCCAAGCAGCATGGTGAGACGATGACAACAGTTGGTGTAATTATTCACAAATGGAAGAAACACAAAATAACTGTCAGTCTCCCTCGGTCTGGTGCTTCATGCAAGATCTCAACTTGTAAAGTTTCAATGATAATGAGAATGGTGAAGAAACAGCCCAGAACTTTTTGTTAATGATCTCAAGGCAGCTGGGACCATAGTCATCAAGAAAACAATTGGTAACACACTACGTTGTGAAGGACTGAAATCCTGCAGTGCCCGTAAGGTCCCCCTGCTCAAGAAAGCACATGTACAGGCCTGTCTAAAGTTTGCCAATTAACATCTGAATGATTCAGAGGAGAACTGGGTGAAAGTGTTGTGGTCAGATAAGACAAAAATTGAGCTCTTTGGCATCAACTCAACTCACAGTGTTTGGAGGAGGAGGAATGCTGCATGTGACCCCAAGAACACCATCCCCACTGTCAAACATGGAGGTGGAAAAATTATGCTTTCAGGGTGTTTTTCTGCTAAGGGGACAGGACAACTGCACTGCATCAAAGGGACGAGGGACGTGGCCATGTACCGTCAAATCTTGGGTGATAACCTCCTTCCCTCAGCCAGAGCATTGAAAATGGGTCGTGAATGGGTATTCCAGTTTTACAATGACCCAAAACACACAGGCAAGGCAACAAAGGAGTTGCTCAAGAAGAAGCACATTAAGGTCCTGGAGTAGCCTAGTCAGTCTCCAGACCTTTATCCCATAGAAAATCTGTGGAGGGAGCTAAAGGTTCGAGTTGCCAAACATCAGCCTCGAAACCTTAATGACTTGGAGAGGATCTGCAAAGAGGAGTGGGACAAAATCCCTCCTGAGATGTGTGCAAACCTGGGGGTCAACTACAAGGAACGTAGTGAATTTTCCGTGGAATTTTTATATGTGTGAATCTGTAGGTTAAACTTCTTGTATGGAACCAAAACAAACATAAAATAAATTGTTCCTGCTTGGAATGCCGTGGATTTTGTAGATAATGTTACATGGCCGAGCAGCTCACAGACCCGGTCTCTTGAAGCCCAGTACAGCTCTGTTCTATTTTTAAGCGCAGGGTGATTTAAGTCTTTGAGCCGTAATGCAATCCTTCATCTTGGTCTAGGACAGGCGCTCCCTTCCTCTTCCAGAAGATTATTTTGGGGTTTATGCAAGTCAGCACGGACAAGGCGACCGTCGTTCTTGCTGCTCTCCCTGTTTTACTGCCATAGTGCTTATATCTAATCGTAAAGTTTGAACACTGAGACAAACCTCCACCACATTTGTAACTTGAGTCTGTTTTCTAGAAAAAGAACTACAAGTGATTATAACCTGCTTTTTTTCCACTTTATTTTTGCAGTGCAAATGATAACAAATAAGCTTGCGATGCCACAACAGCAGTAACAAGCATAATAACAACAGCGTAATAATAGCAGACGGTATGAAATATCAGCATAACATTCAGAGAAGCTGCACAATTTTTAGAATTAATAACAACAGACTAGTAATAGAAATATGTCAGTAGGTACATAGAACAAGACAGTAGAAAAATCTTGCTATATGTACTGACGATGTGAGTAGCAGTAAGGATATATTATGGCATCATGCACAGTCTAAACGAGCGTAGATTAGGCAGACAGAGACCACCAGGTACTCATCAAAGCTGCACCATCAACAGTGTGTTAGTTACTAGACAGTATCAGAGTTGTAATATACCTAGAGCTAATGCATCATACGTCGGTAAAATGATAAGTAGCTGACTCTGGTAATTAAACAAAGAGAAAATTAAAACAAAACAAAACTATTTATCAGACACTAAACTACTGAGCTAGAGCTGCACAAGTGTTTCAGCCAAGTCCCCAGGCCTGCTTAAAGTGGGATCCGGCTCGGCTTCGAGTTGAAGATTGCTGTATGATTCTCCCTGTGCTGCCCGACCTCATCTGGAGGTCACTCACATCGCCATGGGTGATACGGCGGTTAACAAGCTTCTTTGCTGTCCATGCCAAGGCCAGCGGATGAGCTGGTGCCTGTTCACCACTTAGCCCTCCATCTTCAGAGGACGGGCTAATGTCCTGCAAGACTCCTTCTCCACAAACAGTCCCAGCGAGTTGTGGATAGTTGATCGGCATGATGACCATCTTGGCTTTTGACCCAGAAGAAGAGCACTGTGCTGGGACACCATTAGAGACCCCCTCTGTCACGGACAAAAAGTAAGTAATGGATGCTTCTGGCAAGACTCTATCCAGATCCAGAAAGCTCTACATAGAGCATCAAAAGTTAAGTGGAATCTGGACTCCCATTGGCAGCGAGTTATCAGTAGGTGTGGCGGCCACCTTAGGTATGTCACTAGGCCCCTTTGTATTAGAATAGGTAAAAGTTTCTTTGCCTGGTGAGGACCGGGATATCGAACAGAGGGGGGATAGGGGGTTGCAGCTGCAAGCTTTGTGTCCGCCGGCAGTTCCTGGTTAGGTGATCGCCCATTTCTCCCTTCTACAGATCACCTAGGTGCACAGGCCTCAAATCAATTCTAGGTCGCAAGTGGCTCAGAATTGCTTCAAACTTTAAAACAAGTACTCCCGAGAAAACAAGGAGGGGTAAGTGTTCGTTTGAGGTTATAATCTGAGCATAAAGTTTAGGTTTCAAACTGTATGAGTAGCTCACTGGAAACAGTCAGTGCTACTATTTCTAAGTTGAGACTATACTGAAGAACACAGGGTATTACAGAAGGAGATATGCCCCAACTGTCTTTGGTCTGGTGCAACTGTCTACATTAAAGGAGCATCATAGTGCCAGGAAAACAAACCCGTTTTCTTGTCTCTATAGGGTTATTAGGTCCCCCCCTCCCTCAGGGTTCCCCTCCCGCTGGGCTGAAGGGGTTAAAGGGACACTCCAGGCACCCAGACCACTTCTGCTCATTGGAGTGGTCTGGGTGCCAACTCCCACTACTCTTAACCCTGCAAGTGTAATTATTGCAGTTTTTTTTTAAACTGCAATAATTACCTTGCAGGGTTAACTCCACCTCTAGTGGCTGTCTACTAGACAGCCACTAGAGGGCACTTCCTGACACATAGCACAGATTATCTGTGCTAGAGCGTCGCTGGACGTCCGCACGCTGTGTGAGGACCTCCAGCGTCGCTTATTTCCTCATAGGAAAGCATTGAAAATATTTTTCTTATATCGGGAATGTGGGTATCGCTATCGCTAATGCGCACTGCCGCGCATGTGCATTAGGTCTCCTCGGCCGGTGGGCGGGATCAGTCTCGCCCACCGGCCGACAGAGACAGTAGGAGGAGCAGCGTGGAGGAGGAGACAGTGATGAGGGACATCGTTGCCCCCTTCAGTAACCGGGGATTAGGGGTTGGGAGGGAGAGGGTACCTCCAGTGCCAGGAAAACGGATTGTTTTCCTGGCACTGGAGTTTTCCTTTAAAACCCCTTAAGCCACTTACCTTAATCCAGCTCCCTCGGCGCTGGTGACCTCTCCTACCCCTGCTGACGTCAGCTCCTGAGTGGAGCCGATTGCACATGCGCGGCCAGAGCCGCGAGCGCATTCAAACCGCCCATGGGAAAACATTACTCAATGCTTTCCTATGGGGATCTGAACTCACGCTGCGTGAGTTCAATGCGAGTTTCTCACTGAGAATTCCATGATTGCTATTACATGACGAAAAGTCATGATTTTATGAAAGACACGGAGACGAGTATTGCTTAACCCTTTCTTTACTGTCCACCAATAGCAGCAAAGAATATAAACAGTAAGAAAAAACGGTAACCATAGTGATAGACCACTCCCACACCAAATCCCAGTATAATAGGCAGCACCTCCCCACACAATTCCTCTTTCTTTGGAGATGCAACACCGAACCAGTCAACAGGAACCGGAGAACAGTCCAGAACAGCGAAGGGTAAAATGTCCTGAAGTCCAGCCGGATACTGTCAGGAACCATCTGCGAACTGGAACTAAACCAACGATAAGTGACGAATTGTCAACGATAGGGAGTCCATCACAGCACCAACCAAAGATCTCCAGCCAACGTGGTGAAGTCTTGGGAAGAAGTGAGGATCTCTGAACAGCGTCAAAAGCGCAGAATCAACCTGTGAAAACATAAGAACAGGAGCCCAAACGTTAAATCGGTACTTAAACCAATTGCACATGCCAAGATACGAGACATTGGAAATCAAAGACAACTTAGTGTTCGTAATGCCAGATTAAGAACCCCCCAGGCATACATAACATAAGTAGTACAGATACACATAGCATGTCATTAAATGCGGAGCACAATGCAATAAACACCGACCAGGGATATAACAACAACAGGGGGGGAAAACAAAGATAGAAAAAACAATGTATAGGGTGGGACAATACTCGCCTCCGTGTCTTTCATAAAATCATGACTTTTCATCATGTAATAGCAAAATCATGTAATTTTATGTCAAGACACGGAGGCTCATATTGCTAGTTTAAATCGGGGCCCGTTCTATCGCTCCCTTTGTGAGGAGGGCCGATAGCTCCTCGTCTATTAAGGCGCGGTCTGCCCTTGACAGTATAATAGGGTGAGGGGGAGGAATATGACACAGAGTGTCTACCAGTTCTATGTGAAACCCCCTCACTGTGGATAGAACCCAGGCGTCTTAAGTGATGTCTGACTAGGCATGGAAAAAATGACGGAGTCTGCCCCCTACACAGATATTGGAAAAAGGCTGAGGTAGATGTAAGCTTACCGTAAGGGCGTCTGGAACCGGGGTTCCCGCGGAAGCCTCTGGAGCGCCATGGTCTTCCGCGAGAGGGGAAGAAAGGGGACTGGTGTCTCGTCTCCTGATAGGGTGGTCTCTGGTTGTAGGAGCCCCGTCCCGATCCACGGGCGTGGTAGTTTGACCGGCCGGACAGACTGCCCCTGAATCTGCCGGCCCTGGTAGAGACCCGTCCTTGAAATACCCTCTTCATAGAGGATTGGGCCTTGTCCAGGGCTGTGAAAGCACCCACAAAGCGCCCCAGATCCTTAATGAAGGATTCTCCGAATAACAGGCCCTGGGCATCTTTGCCCGCCTCCGTGAGGGCGAGGTTAGCCAATTTGGGCTCAATTTTAAAGAGGATGGCTTTACGCCTCTCTATGGACAGGGATGTGTTCACACTGCCTGCTATGCAGATGGCCCTCTGTACCCAGCCGCGGAGTTCCTCCGGGTCAACCTGCCTGTTGTCAGCTCTGGCTAGTTCAGCCAGGCCAAATAATTTAGCCAAAGGACCAAAAATGGCAAGGTGTTTGTCCTGACAGGACTTTAATGCGGAATCCAATCCCTTGCGGGGATTCCAACCCATTTTGGAAAGAAACTGCGTCATTTTAGGGTCAACAATGGGGGTCTCACAGACTTTACTGGGAATCAGGGGTCTAGGACATTCTGCCCTGAGTTTGTTGCGCGCCGCCTTACTAAGGGGGCGCCGTACCCAGTTCTCGAGGTACTTTGCTACATGGGCGGCTGGGAGCCATTCTGCCGACCTCGGATGATGGAGAGCATCAGGGCCAAACATAGGTTCCCCAGACGGATCCATGAGGGTGGAACCCGCGGTAGCGGGGGAGTCGCTGTGAGAGCCACTCATTACTAACCCTGATAGGGTAGGGGCAAAGGGGTCAGTGTCCTGCCCACCAGTTTCATCATTGGAGTCATCTACAGGCTCAGCTTCAGCCTCCTCACAAGACCCGATTTCTGAGTCTGAGTCGCTCTCTGCATGTGCTCTGGCACATTTCCAGTGCCGCGCCCGTTCTGCCTGGCGCGGAAAGGCTCTCTTGCGTGCCATAGGCACGCTGTCATGGGTGGGTATATTCACACCAGTCGTAACGGTTCTGGAGGCAGGGGGGCTTAAGTGTCTGGATTTGGCCGTAGCCTTTCTAGGAATGTCCCCTGTAGGGCTTAGAGCAGAACGCGCTAAGCGCGTTGGCATGGCCGATTCCTCTGCGGGCACAGGGTGTGCCAGTAAGGCCTGAGAGATAGTTTGGGAAAGGACAGAGGACATGGATCCCATGGTGGCCATAATGCGTCCGTAACGGAGCGTTGCAGTGCCAGGGCTTGGGCATCATCAGGTACCGACATAGGGTCACCTGCAGAGGAAGGGGGGCCAGAACTGGCCGAGTTGGGGTTATCCAGCACATGGGGTACATCCATCTCCCCAGGGGAGAGTGGGGTGGCAGACCCTTTAGATTTGGGCATAATAAAACTGAGAATAATCCCAATGACACGAATGTAAACAAAAGGTATAATATATAAATATATATGCTGCTTAAATGAATGATTAAGTTAAAACTGACAGGGAGAGCAACAACTAGCAGGAGTTAATCACCCCAGGCTAGCTATACTTATAGTCGGGTAAAGTTATGGCGCTCACCAGGGTCCAGACCGGCAGACAGGAAGAGGACATGAGGAACAGCAAAAGACAGTGAAAACAGGATGTTAGAAAATGGCCGCCGGCAATCTCGCGACATTCGCTGCAAAATTCTAACAATTCGCCGAAAATCGGGTCGAACTTTCGGCAGAAAGAAGCGAATTCTAGTGATAAAATGGATGAAAACCATAGAAGGGGAAAAAAAACAGACGAAAATCGCCGTCCGTCCGTATGAAAAATCTAACGCGGCAATAGGCGTATCAGGTAGTAAATGAGGAAAACAAACGAATAGTAAGGGATTCGTGAGAATTGCCGAACAGCAAGGCACATTCATGAAGAAATGGGCGCAAAGGGCGCCAAAGAGACAGGGGAATGAGTAATGGAGGCAAACACAGCCTGAGAGAAGTAAGTGGAAACGGAGGGGTTTAAGTAATAGGTGAAAGTAGAAAAATAATGCCAAAAGGGGTCTGGAACCCTGGGCTCAAGGATAATATATACAATAAAATTACACAATAGGAAGAAACATAATATATGGAAAGATAAATAAGTAAACCATGAAGTAACAGCAATAAGACAATTGAATGGTATGAGAAAACAACTGAGATGATGTCAAAATGCAAATAAAACAGTATACATAACCATAAGGCAATGGTAAAATGGAAGAAAATGTGTCATGTACTTATCTGTTTGGTAGCAGCAAAGAAAGAGGAAGTGTGTGGGGAGGTGCTGCCTATTATACTGGGACTTGGTGTGGGAGTGGTCTATCACTATGGTTACTGTTTTTTCTCACTGTTTATATCCTTTGCTGCTATTGGTGGACAGTAAAGAAAGGGTTAAGCAATACTCGCCTCCGTGTCTTGACATAAAATTGTGGAAGCGCCTCTTGTGGCTGTCAGGGAGACAGCCACTAGAGGCTGGATTAACTCTGCAATGTAAACATAGCAATTTCTCTGAAAATATGTTTTCAGCTGCAGGGTTAAAACAAGGGGGACCTGGCACCCAGACCACTTCATTTAGCTGAAGTGGTCTAGGTGCCTATAGTGGTCCTTTAAGACCCGAAAACTACCATACCTGCTGAGCCCTTCTATATTATTCCCAAAAATGCCCAAATGTACAGAAATTGTTTTACGTTTTTATAGAAGGGAACATTGATATCTTCTTCTGATTAAAATAAATATGTTGCTATTTATGTATGAATGAAGCCGTGCTGCACCCAGTGCCACCTTGTGGAGATAGTATTTCCCCCATATACTCAACTAGTTTTGCCACTTTAACAGCAATGAATGCAATCAAACTCTTCATCAGTCTTGCACGGTGTCATGGAATCATTTTGGCCTGCCGTTCCAAGTAGAACTGCTTGAACATTTGATATGCTTGTTTTACTCTCAGTCCCAGCATTTCAGTGAGGTTAAGATCTGGACTTTCACAAGGCTATTCCACAACAGCCAATGTGTGTTCTTCAGTCATTCTTGTGTTTTCAGATTATTGTCTTACTGCGTTAAAGCTTGACATTCTCCCTTGAAATTCTCAAAGCAGGATTCATGGCTCCTTCCTTGATGGAACGTTGCAAGTTTTCATACAACAAAGTATTTTGAAGCCATTTGATTGCCACCACCATGCCCGATCATTGACATAATTTTCTTACCATGGAAGTAATAGTGTTTTTCACCAAAGATATCAATCACTGTGCAGCTCAGTAATTCTAGTTTCTAGTATTAACTCATCTGGGTACAGGTAATTTTCTAAAACTACCAAGGACCATTCAAGTGCTGTTTGGCAAGCTTTACAGAAGCATTTGGATTTTTCTCAGTGAGCGGTATTTTTTCACGGTAATAATCTGCCATTAATCACCCGTTTCCCCAAGTGTCTTCTGATTGTGGAGTCATAAAATCCAATCTTAGATTAGATAGGAGATTCCTACTTTTAGGCATTGACAAAGTTTTAGGTTTGTTTGTGACTTCATGATTGTACACATTGCATAGCATAGCCCATTCGTTTCATTATGTTTCTCTAGCTCTCCCAGAGAAAAGGTCCACCGGGGAAATGTCACAAATTGGGACAGCATCATCTAGAATGGGATTACTGGCAGGAAAGAGACACTTCAACAGTAAAAAAAATGTCCATTCCACACATTATTAGAATGCTGTTAGGGACAATGATAGGGTTAAAAAATAGATTCAATACATAGTAATATTATTTATTATATTATATTATGGCTGAATAAATATTAAAGGCACACAAAAGGCACCCAGATCACTTCAGCTCATTGAAGTGGTCTGGGTGCATTGTCCCAGGTCCATTAACCCTGCAATGGTAATTATTGCAGTTTTTTTTATAAACTGCAATAATTAGCTTTGTGGGAGGTAACTCCACCTCTAGTGGCTGTCCACCAGACAGCTACTAGAAGGACTTCCGGGCTATTAGGCGACTTTTGCTAACCTAACTAATGCTGGACTTCCTCTTGCTATGTATGAGGACATCTAGCGTCACCATAATCACCATAAGAAAGTATTGTATAATGCTATCCTATGGGGAAATCCTAATGTTAGCACGGCCATTGTAAAGGAGCGGAGGTGGACCCAAACCAGCGCCAGGGGACATCAGAGCGTGACCCAAGTAAGTGACAGAAGGGGTTTTCAACCCCATCTGCATCGCATGGGCGGGTTGGGCACTATACCCAGGAGAACAACTTTTCATTTTCATTTATACTCCTCTCGTGAGTAGTGTCAGAAATAGCAAGTACAGGTACGCGGAAAAATACGTTGCACAGGCAAACAAACCATATTCACTATACAGTAATGAACTAACAGTTGAACTAACAGTAATGAAAATGTTTTTTTTTTACAGTCAGATCCATAAATATTGGGACATCGACACAATTCTAATCTTTTTGGCTCTATAAACCAACACACTGAGTTTGACATGAAACAAACAAGATGTGCTTTAACTGCAGACTTTCAGCTTTAATTTGAGGGTATTTACATCCAAATCAGGTGAACGGTGTAGGAATTACAACAGTTTGTATATGTGCCTCCCACTTTTCAAGGGACCAAAAGTAATGGGACAGATTAACAGTCATAAATCAAATCCTTTGCAGTCAATTACAGCCTGAAGTCTGGAACGCATAGACATCACCAGACGCTGGTTTGGTAATATATTTTTTATTTCTGCATGTTCTGAGTGCTCTCACCACAATTTTATCTTTCACTGTATTGTTTTTTTGTGTGTTGGAGTGATTCACACTTGGTGATAGTAGCACCAAATTATACTTTGTTCCCCAAATACTATTTACTTGTTTATTATATCACCAGACGCTGGGTTTCATCCCTGGTGATGCTCTGCCAGGCCTCTACTGCAACTGTCTTTAGTTCCTGCTTGTACTTGGGGCGTTTTCCCTTCAGTTTTGTCTTCATCAAGTGAAATGCATGCTCAAAAGATTCAGGTCAGGTGATTGACTTGGCCATTGCATAACATTCCACTTATTTCCCATGGTTGCTTTTGCAGTATGCTTCGGGTCATTGTCCATCTGCACTGTGAAGCACCGTCCAATAAGTTCTGAAGCATTTGGCTGAATATGAGCAGATGATATTGCCCGAAACACTTCAGAATTCATCTGCTGCTTTTGTCAGCAGTCACATCATCAATAAATACAAGAGAACCAGTTCCATTGGCAGCCATACATGCCCACGCCATGACACTACCACCACCATGCTTCACTGATGATGTGGTATGCTTTGGATCATGAGCAGTTCCTTTCCTTCTCCATACTCTTCTCTTCCCATCACTCTGGTACAAGTTGATCTTGGTCTCATCTGTCCAAAGGATGTTGTTCCAGAACTGTGAAGGTTTTTTTTAGATGTTGTTTGGCAAACTCTAATCTGGCCTTCCTGTTTTTGAGGCTCACCAATGGTTTACATCTTGTGGTGAACCCTCTGTATTCACTCTGGTGAAGTCTTATCTTGATTGTTGACTTTGATACACATACACCTACCTCCTGGAGAGTGTTCTTGATCTGGCCAACTGTTGTGAAGGGTGTTTTCTTCACCAGGGAAAGAATTCTTCGGTCATCCACCACAGTTGTTTTCCATGGTCTTCCGGGTCTTTTGGTGTTGCTGAGCTCACCGGTGCGTTCTTTCTTTTTAAGGATGTTCCAAACAGTTGATTTGGCCCTATCTAATGTTTTTGCTATCTCTCTGATGGGTTTGTTTTGTTTTTTCAGCCTAATGATGGCTTGCTTCACTGATAGTGACAGCTCTTTGGATAGTTGACAGCATCAGATTCAAAATGCAAATAGTACACTTGAAATGAACTCTGGACCTTTTATCTGCTCCTTGTAAATTGGATAATGAGGGAATAACACACACCTGGCCATGGAACAGCTGAGCAGCCAATTGTCCCATTACTTTTGGTCCCTTGAAAAGTGGGAGGCACATATACAAACTGTTGTAATTCCTACACCGTTCACCTGATTTGGATGTAAATACCCTCAAATCTGCAGTTAAAGCACATCTTGTTCATTTCATTTCAAATCCATTGTGGTGGTGTATAGAGCCAAAAAGATTAGAATTGTGTCGACGTCCCAATATTTATGGACCTGACTGTATATGATGTAACTTAACAAGAAGCTAATAGGTCAGAGATTATTATTTATTGGCCTTAAAAAAGGGTAGGTAATAGGTTGTTTCAGATACACACTCACTCTATGAATAGAGCCTTCGGGCAATACGGGATGTATTCTCTTATGTGTATAGGTCAATAGCGAAAAAATATGAAAATAAAACAAAACAACTTAAAAATTAATTAATATACAACCAGCTTAGACAGGTGCCTAATACCCTGTTTAGGGCTATGTATAGAAATAGGATAAAAAACGAGAGCCACGGTAATTTTACTCCTCTGGGCATTGCCATCTTAATTGCTAATCTATTCGAGAACAGAGGCAGGTGGAAGGGAGTACAGGGATAATGAGCAGTACAACCTCCTACGTGGTGTGCCAAACAGTATGCCGTATATTTACAAAATAAAATAAAATAAAATATAATTCTATGGAGAAATAAATACAAAGATTCAGTTAACTGAAAGAAACTCAGAGTATGAGAAACAATCTGGGATCAGGAAAGTTATATGGAACCTCAGATCGTGACCAAAGCATAAGCGTCTGAGGTATGAATGGCAAGTTCCAGTGGTGTGGGGCTGCTTTGGCTTTATTTGTTTTGAATATGTTTATTGTTATCACATAAAGACATAGCATACCTGCGATTAAGCGTGATATTGCCTGCGCAGAGGCTCTTTATAAGATTAATTACAGTGTTGCCTGCGCAGAGGCTCATTGTGCTGAAAAATAATAAATTAATAAGCTGGTGCCTACACAGAGGTCCAGTATGATTTTATATGATGTCAATCATCGGCACTACCTAAGCATTTAAGTTCAGTGCTGTGTTCATGCGCTGCTGGTCACTTCTTATGTTAACTGGTTCATGTAGTTGCATTATTGTAACCAGTTTATGTAGGTGCCTTACGTTGGCTGGTTTATGTAGTTGCCTCATGTTAGGTGGATTATGTGATTGCTGTACATTAGTTGGTTTATGTAGTTGCTGTTTGTTAGCTGGTGTATGTATCTGCTTTATGTTAGCTAGTTTATGTAATTCCCTTATGATTGCTGATATGTGTAATTGCCTTATGATAGCTGGTTTGTGTAGTTGCTTTGTGTTAGCAGGAGTGTAAGGTTGCCTTGTGTTAACTGGTTTATGTAATTTAATTTATATCAGTACATACAATAAAAAGTCATCCCGCTTAACTTAATTATGAAGAGGCATTATATGGCAGACATGCTTTCCTAGACACATGGGTACATCATGCTCTGTTATTGCGAACTTGTCAGGCTGCTGCTCAGTATCATGAATGATCTGTGTTACAGGCATAGCAGAGTCTAAAACAGCGAATATGCGTGCGCGTGAGTTATCGTTGTGTATGTTGGGTTACATCTTTTAAGGGCCAGGTAGAAAGCCGTGTGTGCCGAGGAGACATACGGTCTAAGGAGGGCTAAGTAATAAAATAAGCGTTTAAGCACACACGTGTGTTTTTATGATGTGTCAGCAGCCCGGAAAATATTAAAACGTACGCGTGCTCCTTAGCATAAATCTGCGCGCGGTCCTGATATGGCTTTGCATATGGATAGCAGTTATTAGCGTGTCATGTGTAATAAGTATGCTTTGGCTGCAACTGTAAGGTGATCAATATTAATCAATATTAAGCTGTAGCGCATAAGAGCTCTGTAGCCTACATAGCGTGTTCATAAATAAGGAAAAAACAAACAAACAAAAAACAACAACAATTAAACGTTTCAATAGTACCCCCAGTAATTTCGGTACAAGTAATAATAAACAGTCTGCGGCATCAAACTTCCAACCTGCTTATGCATGTCGCTTATGTTGAAGCTAAGTCATATACTTAATTCATGTGTCTGTAGCAATATAATGGTCACACACTATTACTTCAGGTTGCAGCAACTCGATTAGAGGGCAACAAACATCAGTGTAGTGGCATATCAGAGCAACCTGGCGTTTCATAAAGTCTTTAAGAACATAAGTATATAGGTTAACTAACTACATAACTGCGAACGTGTAAATAAAAATATGAACTATAACCGGCCAGGTTGGTCCGCATGGCCATCTGAGGGGAGTCTCTCATGGCGCTGCAACCATACTGTCCCTGGTCGCCAGGCCTCCTTCCTTCCTCCCCATGCCGATCTCCGTCCGCCGGTTGGGCCCCTCGCGGCCCCGTGGTCACTCAGAACCGCTGACCGTCCGTTGGGCCCCACCACAAAGACCACGAGCCGTCTGCTTCCTGCACCTCCCCGGCTCCGCAGAAGTCCCTTAGAAAGTGCACTCCTGTGTCTCACCCGGTGCCGGCCACACATTCGGAGCTGGTGTCCGTCCCACTCGACCACCGGTCCGTCGAAAAGGATAGCGCGGTCCCGCCCCGCAGGGCTCACAGCATCGGTGACAGGGCTCTCTGGGAACCCCACAAACCCAGAGGCCTGGGTGTCCGTTTCTCCAGCGCCCAGGGACCTGACACAAAGGAGTCGTCCAGTGCCTGGCTCTGCCAGGGCCCGCATGAGCTGCCCATTCCGGACCCCTTTGGTGCTTCTCCGTCTGGAGTAAGTTTCCGGGCGGGCCTCTTTCCGTTAAGGAGGACGGTTTGGGCCCCTTGCGGTAACTTCCGCCCTGAGGATTGCCGTCTCCATGAGGCTGGGATTACCCCCCCGGCCGGGGGGGGGGGGGGGAGCTGGGCGGCCATCAACCACAGTGTGGTCTTCCAAGTAAGTATTATAGCCGGTTTACGGTTGTCTCTAGGTTGGTGGTCTATTATCTGTGCATCCGCTGGGCTCTCCCTATCCAGGCTTATGGCAGTGAGTAGGCCAGTGACAGGATTCTCGGAGTTCCCGGCCCGTAACCGGCCTCAATTTGGTATCACCGTAAAGCTCGGGTGCTTCTCATTAATTATATGTCGAGTATCCTTGCTTTAGGATGGTCCGTGTGTGGATTTGTAGCTGTTTTCCTGGGCTCAGGCCTGGAGGCATGGTGCCCTGCTGCCTTCCAGTTCGGCGGCCTGGCCCCGCCCCCCTTTGGCTCTATTTGCTCGAGACCGAGACAGCAAATGTTGTGGGAGGCCCAAAGGCACCAGAAGAGCAGTCGCTTCATCTATATCACAAACACTGTGGGTTGAGTCCCCCTTGTAGACTTGAAGGAGCCGCAGAGATCGATATCAGTAGAGGATGTTGTGGGTTTGGTGCATCCTGGTGAACGGTTGTAGAGATTTCCTCAATTGCAGAGTATCATCAGATAGGTCGGCATAAAATGTGAGCGCCATGTTTTCGAACAAGTATATTGAATCCCCTTTAAAGTGGCCTACATTGCTACCTCATCCTTGCCACTGGTAAAGCGCACTATGAGGTCCCTGGATGCCGACTCTTGTGCTCTTTGGGGCTTCCTCGGATCTTGAGGTTGTTACAGCGTCTTGTATGTTCCAGCAGAGCAAAACATAGTTTGAATAGAGCCTGCTGTTTTCTGAGATTATGCACTGCATTGATGAAAGAGGTAATCTTGTGAGCATGATCTTCCGATGCTGTCTCCTCCATCCCCAAGCAGCCCACAAGTCCTGTAAGGTCAGCGCGGTGGGATGCCACATCTGCCTGCAGAGTTCTCTGTAGGTCACCATGCAACTTCTTTAGATTGGCAGTTGTCACAGGCTTGGAGTCTGCACATGGGACCATCTGAGGCCTTGGGAAAGGAGCTAAGTCCATGACTTCGCTTCCCGCATCGACTCCTCTGAGGAGCCTGAGAGGTCATGTCGGCGGCCATCTTGGGCCCACACACACTATGCGCTTTTCTAGTTTCTGCTTCTTGGTCTTGCGACCCATCGTAAGTGGTAGTGCCAGATCACCTGATTTCGGCTTTAGAGTGGCTGTATTGTACCTGTATGACATGGAACCCATCAAGCGAATGTCTGTCTTATTCGGCTGCTTGCCACCCCCCTCCGCTGAATAAATATGTCAAACAAAATGATAGATTTATCAAGCGCAAAAATAAAATCTGCATAGTATCACTTTTCTGGGTATCCAATTAGACTCCGCCACAATGCAAGCGAGCCTACCACACGATAAGATAGAGAATATTCTCACTTACATAAACAGCTAACTTCAGCACGGTACTTGCAACTGCAAAGAGCTACAGTCCCTGCTGGGATCACTACATTTTGCTATGCGCATCATACCTCAAGGCCGCTCCTTTATATCACGACTATTGCATCTTTTCCCACTTTTCCTACATGACACGCACAGGTTGTCCTTAGATACCCAAGCTACGGCAGATCTAAACATGTGGAAGAGATTTTTTTTTTTTTTTATTCTTTATTTTTGCATGTGCATAGAAGTTACAGACAAGCGTGCAGGGCCACGACAGCAACTGCAGGCATATTCATAGCATCGCAATGAGTGGCATGATGGTACAGCACATTTTTATTTTTTTTTTAACATGAACAGAAAGATTGCCGGCACATTTTTGTTTAAGCGTTAGAGTGACGCTGAGTAGTTTTAAGTTTAGATAAAGTACAAGATTGCGTCTGCGAGTTATAAACAGGCTTGTGTAGCCACTGTAGGAAATACAGGCTAGTGTTATATATCAAGCATTTGAGAGGCACCAGTTAATAGCACTATATCTCATAGAGTCGGCCTAGGTCATGACAGTTAAACAAGCATTATACGGGTGTCTAAAGCGTAAAACAGTTTGTTAATAGTTTTTAAGAAAGATATAACAAGCTAGGAACATTTTTAAAGCTTATGAATATATAGGCAAACTAAATAATGACCGCTAGAGCATACACATGAAATCACTGCGTGGCTAAAAGGTACTGCAGTTTTACAGTGCTCCCCTCTCACCACATAATCTCACTATAGTACAAAAGCACACATTTGAGCTAGCAGGAGCCTGTAAACTTCTGTGGATAAAACGAAAAAGAATATGCAACTCAGCCATGTATCATTGGTAATGGTGGGGTAGTCTGTCCTGGGAGTCAGCCTTATGTGTCAGCATAAGCAGGCGGCCGCTCATCCTATTCCCCTGCTGGGCTGTGGGCTGCCATGTGGAGATAGTTCTTGCTGGGCTTCCAGCTGCTTATCCCGCGCCTGATACCATGTAGTTGGTGGTTGTTGATGCGCCCTGTTCCGTCTTGAGGGCCTGGGCTTTGCGTGGGGGCCCGTCGCTGCTGAGATGTTCTGTCTCCTGGGTGTCCTTTGTCCTCGTGGATGCTTTCTTGCGGCTTCCCGGTGGGGTCGGCAGGTGAAGTGCCTCCGTGGTTGTGGTCTCGCTTTTCTGCGCTTTGGGGAGGTGCGCCCCTCAGTCTGCCGCCTTGTGGGAGCCCCCGTCTTTGCGGACTGTTGCAGGCCATTGAGTGGGTGAGTACGTGGTTGTGGTGGGGTCTGTTGGTGCAGTATACTTTCGAGTTTTGTCCAGAAATCCTGAAAGTGCTGATCCAGCCGGGTGAGGATGTCATCGTCGTCGGGGCTCGGGGGCCATGTGGCCGCCGCCATTTTGGCTAGGCCTCGGTCGACCAGTCGCAGGCTTGCGGTTTCAGCTCGCTGATTTGCCCGGTTTGGGGTGGCTGTCGCTAATGGACCGGGATCACCCCCGCCGGTCCTAGGGGGGGGGTAACGGGGCACCCGCATAGGGGGATGACGTCGCTTGCAGCGCTGGTTCAGTATTTTGGTCGCCGTCTCCGTCTGGCCTGTAGTAGGCCGCTCTTGCCTCAACGGGGCTTGCAGTCTGTCAGTGAGCCGCCGACCACCTCGCCACATCTCAGGTGGGTCAGGCAGCCTGGACCTCGCTTGGTGCTGCCCCTGTCTAGGGCAATAGGGCTGTGAAAAGGCCTTTTTTAACGAGAGTGTGGAGGAGCTCGTCCAAAACACGTCTATCCTCCATTGCGGTCAGGCCCCGCCCCCCGTGGAAGAGATTTTTAACCACTTGGAATGGTAAAAGTATGTTCCTCCCTCAATTGACTGACTCATCTCCTACCATTTGGTCAGATGCGGCATCTACCACTGGTTTTGCAGCAATTTTTGGGAACGAATGGCTTTGGGGCAGCTGGCCTTCAGCAGTTCAGGATTTGGAAGGTTTTTCCACTACCTCAGCTCTTTTTGAGATCTATCCCATCGTGGCGGCTGCCGTAGCATGGGGTCATTTATGGGCTAATATGCCAGTGCGTTGTTACTCAGACAAGCAGGAAACCTGTCACATCATCAACAAAGGTCGTTCCAAATCCCTTACGATCATGAGGAAACTCACTTGGTTGGCAGCTTGTCATAATTTTTTCCCATGTTGTTTCCATGTTCCAGGTGTATGTAACACAGCTGCTGACAATTTGTCTCGCTTTAAATTTCAGGCGTTTCATCAAGCACTCCCGTCAGCTGCGCCCACAGCCACCATCACTCCAACATTTCAACAACTCATACTGGACTAGAAACCATCATGCAGCATAGCAGGACATTGTCCCAATTGGCACTTTCAAACAATACACACAAAACATACAACAGAGCTTTCACACTATTCAAAAGATTCCTTCTGGAACATAACATCATGCAACCATTTGTTATTACATCTTTTTTGGGATTTGCTTCTTTTTGCCACCCTAAACTTAAAATGTCATATAACACAATCAAACTCTATCTCACTGGGGGGCGTGGCTAGCCGAGCACCTAAGCAGACGTGTTTGCAGGGAGCTCCTGCAAAAAACCTTGAAAAACAGCCCGAAACAGCCACGAAAAGCATCAATTTCACCCTATAGCTGGCATATTGAGAACCCTGAACCCCCCAAGAGAGAGATGGGGCGCAAGCACCGCAAACAAGTGACATTGGAGGCTTCCACACTACCCGACATCAGACGGTCCTTCGACAGACCGCAGCGGCCAGTACAGCCTGAAATGGCGCCGAACAGGCCTCAAAGCTCCAGTGAGTCGGAGGCGACCCTTGACGAAGAGGAACCAGGGACGACTAATACCTGTCAGGGACCAGGAACCAGACAGAGACGGAACTAGATGCAAACACACCTTTATTGATAAATAACAAATAAATAACAAAAGCAAAGTCCAGGAATCAAGCAGGGGTCAGTCACCAGAGCGGGTAGTCAGACAAGCCAGGGATCAGGAGCACGGAGAGCAGTGGAGTCAGGAACAAGGCCGGAGTCAGGAACCAGGAACAAACAGGAAACACAGGAACAAGGAGACTTCTGGGGAACAGGAAACCACGCAAGGGCAAGGAGGTTCTGGGCTTAGCTGCTTAAATAGGCAGAACTGATGAGCAGCAGGGTTGATTACTACTCACAGGTGAGTAACCGTGGCAACAAGCAGAAGGAGCTCATAGTAATTGCAGCTGAAAACTCAATCACTGAAACAGAAAAGGGTTGCTGTTTAAAACAGCAAAGAAACCCTGACAGTACCTCCCCCTCAACGACTCCCGCCATCTCTGTTGGTGGGTCCGGGCTTCATGGGGAAGCGGGCGTGATAGGAACGAAGGAGGGATGGTGCATGGACATCAGAGGCTGGAACCCAGCAGTGGCGGATCCAGAGCCTGATCTCGGGAGGGGCACTTGTAGATTTTTTAAAGAAATAATTCAGACACAATAACCACTACAGCTCAGTGTAGTGGTTATGGTGTCAATAGTGTCGGGACCCCCTCCTAGAGTAAGTAGTCAAACCGTTTAAGAACAGTTTGACAACTTACCTGAAGTCTGCTGGGAAATGGGGCTGTAGTAGTGCATAGGAGCAGTAGTGTGTGTGAGTGGTGCAATGTGTAAGGGGTGCAGTGTGTGTGTGAGGGGGACAGTGTGTGAGCGTGTGTGAGAGCGGCAGTGTATGTCAGGGATGCAGTGTATGTGTGGGACAGTATGCGTGTGTAACAGTTGCAGTGTGTGTGTGTGTGAGTATTGCAGTGTATGTGTGAGTGTGGGCAATGTGTGTATATGGGGCAGCAGTGTATGGGGGCAGTGTGTGTGTATGGGGGGCAAGGTGTGTGTATGAGGGGGCAGTATGGGGGGCAGTACGGGTCTATGGGGGTCAGTGTGTGTGTATGGGGGCAGTGTGTGTGTATGGGGGCAGTATGGGTGTATGGGGGGCAGTGTGGGTGTATGGGGGGCAGTGTGGGTGTATGGGGGCAGTATGGGTGTATG
Source organism: Pelobates fuscus (assembly GCF_036172605.1). Classification (NCBI taxonomy): domain Eukaryota; kingdom Metazoa; phylum Chordata; class Amphibia; order Anura; family Pelobatidae; genus Pelobates; species Pelobates fuscus. Next base: position 94,835,937 of record NC_086329.1, read on the forward strand.
GGGGGCAGTGTGTGTATGGGGCAGTGTGGGTGTATGGGGGGCAGTGTGGGTGTATGGGGGACAGTATGTGTGTATGGGGGCAGTATGGGGGGCAGTGTGTGTGTGTGTGTATGAGGGGGCAGTACGGGTCTATGGGGGTCAGTGTGTGTGTATGAGGGCTGTATGGGGGCACTGTGCGTGTATGGGCGGCAGTGTGTGTGTATGGGGGCAGTATGGGTGTATGGGCGGCAGTGTGTGTGTATAGGGGGCAGTGTGGGTGTATGGGGGGCAGTGTGTGTGTATGGGGGGCAGTGTGTGTATGGGGGGGCAGTATGGGTGTATGGGGGCAGTGTAGGTGTATGGGGGGCAGTGTGGGTGTGTGGGGGGCAGTGTGGGTGTATGGGGGAGCAGTGTGGGTGTATGGGGGGCAGTGTGGGTGTATGGGGGGCAGTGTGGGTGTATGAGGGAGCAGTATGGGTGTATGGGGGAGCAGTGTGGGTGTATGGGGCAGTGTGTGTGTATGGGGGGCAGTATGGGTGTATGGGGGCAGTGTGTGTGTATGGGGGGCAGTGTGGGTGTATGGGGGGCAGTGTGGGTGTATGGGGGGCAGTGTGTGTGTAGTGGGGGCAGTGTGTGTGTGTATGGGGGCAGTGTGTGTGTATGAGGGGCAGTATGGGTGTATGGGGGGCAGTATGGGTGTATGGGGGCAGTGTGTGTGTATGGGGGGCAGTGTGTGTGTGTATGAGGGGCAGTATGGGTGTATGGGGGGCAATATGGGTGTATGGGGGGCAGTGTGTGTGTATGGGGGCAGTGTGTGTGTGTATGGGGGGCAGTATGGGTGTATGGGGGGCAGTGTGTGTGTATGGGGGGCAGTGTGTGTGTATGAGGGGCAGTATGGGTGTATGGGGGGCAGTATGGGTGTATGGGGGGCAGTGTGAGTGTATGGGGGGCAGTGTGTGTGTGTATGAGGAGCAGTATGGGTGTATGGGGGCAGTATGGGTGTATGGGGGGCAGTGTGTGTGTATGGGGGCAGTGTGTGTGTGTGTGTGTGTATGGGGGGCAGTATGGGTGTATGGGAGGCAGTATGGGTGTATGGGGGGCAGTGTGTGTGTATGGGGGGCAGTATGGGTGTATGGGGGGCAGTGTGTGTGTATGGGGGCAGTGTGTGTGTATGGGGGAAGTGTGTGTGATATAAGGGTATGGGGACTTTTTTTTAATATATATATTTTTTATTTAAATAAATATTCTATGTCCCCCCTCCCTTCTTACCTTTACTGTGGGGAGGGGGGGACATTTCCCTGGTGGTCCGGTGGGCGATTCATTGGTGGTCCCAGTGGGGAGAGTGAACTCTAGCCCACGCTCCCGGGCTAGAGTTCACTCTCGCGAGATTTGGAGCGTTGCCGTGGTAACCGCGGCAACGCTCCAAATCTTGCGAGAGGAGGACCCGGAGGAGCTGCAGCCTGACCTCCGGGTCCTCCCTCTCACTCCCTCCCTCCCCCGCCGGCCGCCAGCCGCCAGCACAGTGCCTGCGGACCGGGGAGGGAGATCTGTGATCTCCCCTCCGGTCCGCACACACATTGCAGTGCTGACAGGGGAGGGGGAGGGAGAGGGAGAACGTCGGTATTCTCGGGGGGGGGGGCAATTGCCCCGTTGCCCCCCCCCTGGATCCGCCACTGGAACCCAGGAGCGTTCCTCTGGACCGTATCCTTTCCAGTGCACCAAGTATTGGATCTGTCCTCTGAAGACCCGTGAGTCAATGATGCTGCGTATTTCATATTCCTCATGATTGTCAATCAGAACAGGACGTGGACGTGGCACTGAGGTGGTGTAGCGATTACAAACCAACGGTTTCAAGATGGAAACATGGAAAACATTTGAGATGCGCATGTTAGCAGGAAGGTCAAGTGCGTAAGCTACAGGGTTAACCCTTCGAAGTATACGAAATGGCCCAACGTATCGGGGTGCCAGTTTTTGTGAGGGAACACGGAGGCATAGGTTGCGGGAAGACAGCCAGACCCTCTCTCCGACCTGATAGGTAGGTGCAGGAAGGCGTCTGCGGTCGGCCTGGAGTTTGTAGTTCTGCATTGCGCGTTGCAAAGAATTCTGAACCTGCACCCAAGTGGAACGGAGTTCCCTGAGATGTTCCTCCAATGCCGGCATCCCCTGTGGCAAGAACGTATCAGGCAACATGGACGGTTGAAACCCATAGTTTGCCAAGAATGGGGATAGCCGGGAGGAGGCATTAATCGCACTATTGTGGGCAAACTCCGCCCAGGGTAGCAGATCAGACCAGTTGTTCTGGTGGTCAGAAATGTAGCAACGCAGAAACTGTTCCAGTGTTTGGTTAGCTCGTTCCGCTGCACCATTGGATTGCGGGTGGTAGGCCCGAGGAGAAGGAAAGCTGAACTCCTATTTGCGTACAAAAAGCTCTCCAAAATCTGGACACGAACTGGCTACCCCTATCTGAGACTATCACTTTGGGTAACCCATGCAAACTAAAGACCTCCCGAGCAAAAATTGTTGCAAGTTCCTGGGAAGTTGGTAGTTTTTTCAAGGGAATGCAATGCGACATCTTCGAGAATCGGTCAACAACCATGAGAACGACTGTATTGCCACGGGAGACCGGAAGATCTACGATAAAATCCATGGACAAGTGGGTCCAGGGTCGTTCACCATTAGGTATGGTTTGCAGGAGACCCACTGGAGGGCGTCGTGGGGTTTTATTTTGAACGCACACAGGACAGGCAGCTACAAAAGCGGTAACATCCGAACGGAGACTGGGCCACCAAAATTGCCGGGAGACAGACCAGATTAACTGGTTTTTGCCTGGATGTCCAGCTGCTTTGGGGTCGTGGTATGTACTCAATAGTTTCGTACGGAGGTTAATAGGTACAAAACAACGGCCATTAGGTTTCTCTGGAGGAGCATTAATTTGTGCAGCCAGAATCTCCTCGCCTAGGGGTGAGGTGAGGTTAGTACGGATGGTTGCCAGTATATGGTCCGGAGGAATCACAGGAGTAGGGGTTATCTCCTCTCTAGATGGAGGGGAGAACTGTCGAGACAAGGCATCAGCCCGAATGTTTTTAGTACCGGGCAAGTAAGAAACCACATAATTGAATCTTGATAGGAATAGAGCCCATCTAGCTTGCCGGGGGGAAAGCCGCTTAGCTTCGGAAAGATATGTAAGATTCTTGTGGTCTGTGAGGATGAGGATTGGCACTGAAGTACCCTCAAGAAGGTGCCTCCATTCTTTGAGAGCTAGAATTATGGCTAGAAGTTCTCTATCACCAATCTGGTAATTGCATTCCACCGGGTTCAATTTCCTCGAGAAATACCCGCACGGATGCCTGGGGCTCTCAGGGTTAGGACGTTGAGACAGGAGGGCGCCTACTCCTGTCTCAGACGCATCGACTTCGAGAATGAATGGTAAGGCAGGGTTAGGGTGTGCCAGTATAGGAGCAGCAGCAAAGGCGACTTTGAGAGACTCAAAGGCAGTAATGGCTTCTTGTGACCAATGCTGTGGATCAGCATCTCTCCTGGTCATGTCCGTGAGAGGTTTAACCAAGGAAGAAAAGTTGCGTATGAACTTCCGATAATAATTGGCGAAGCCCAGAAAACGTTGTATAGAGCGAAGACCCGTAGGTCGAGGCCATTTTAGTACAGCCGAAAGTTTCTCAGGATCCATAGAGAATCCAGCATCTGAGATAACATATCCTAAGAATGTGACCTGTTTGCAGTTAAACTCACATTTCTCCAATTTGCAGAACAGATTATTTTCTCTAAGTCTCTGTAGAACACGAGAAACGTCTGCGTGATGGTTCTCGAGAGATGTGGAATGGATAAGAATATCATCAAGATAAACCACCACACATTGCTGCAGCATATCTCGCAGGACGTCATTTATAAATTCTTGGAAAACCGCCGGAGCATTGCAAAGACCAAAGGGCATTACTAGGTATTCGTAATGGCCGCTCCTGGTGTTAAATGCGGTTTTCCATTCGTGGTCCTCTTTAATCCGGACGAGATTATATGCCCCTCTCAGATCAAGTTTGGTGAAGACCGTTGCTCCCTTGAGGCGGTCAAATAACTCCGTGATTAATGGAATGGGGTAGGCATTCTTAATAGTAATGCGATTGAGACCCCTATAGTCGATACAGGGTCTCAACTCGCCATCTTTTTTTACAAAGAAAAAGCCGGCCCCGGCAGGAGAAGATGACTTCCGAATAAAACCCTTAGACAGTGCATCGGTAACATACTACTCCATGGCTCGATTCTCTGCTACAGACAGTGGGTAAATCCGGCCACGGGGAGGATTGGCACCAGGTTGGAGTTCGATACCACAGTCATACGGACGGTGTGGTGGCAGAACGCTGGCTTGACCTTTGTCAAATACATCTTGGAATTCTTGGTACTCAGCGGGTAAGGAAGAGGCAGAACATGCGCCCAAAACTTTGACCGGTTTCTGGAGACAGGACAATGTGCATTGCTGGGACCATGATAATATCTCAGCTTTGCGCCAATCAATTGTGGGGTTATGCTTCTGTAACCAAGGGTATCCCAAAACAACCTGGTAATATGGAGAGGAAATTGGAACGTCTCATGATGTAGAGCCCCTACAGCCAGATATGGGCACGGTTTCTTGGATCACGTGGGTTGGCTGTATTGGTCTGCCATCGATGGCTTCGAAGGCTAGTGGAAAGTTGCGAGACTGTAAGGGTATAGAGTGTTTTGCTGCAAATGCACAATCTATAAACAAGCCTGCGGCCCCAGAATCAAGAAACGCCCGGGTTTCAATGGATGAATCAGGCCAGGAGAGGATAATAGGCACCAAGGGTTTGCCCACACATATCTCTGGGTCTGCAGAAAGACCACCCAAGATCTGCCCCTGACAGTATCTTGGGTGCGGGCCCTTTGCCGGACGAATCGGGCAAAACTTTAACATGTGACCGTGGTGTCCGCAGTATAGGCACAGACCCTCCCTCCTCCTAAAGGCTCTCTCCTCGACCGAGAGGCGTGAGAAGCCTAACCGCCTTGGCTCCACACAGACAGAGGACTCAGGACCAGGAGGCATGGGAGGTGAGGGAGGTTTGGGTGGGTTAGAAAAGCTTGGTGCCAAATCTACAAGAGGCCTCCGCAGGCGCTCCCTGGATGAGGATCTCTCTCGGAGTCTGATGTCAAAGAGGGTGACAAATGATATCAGTTCCTCAAGATCTTTAGGTAATTCTCTGGCTGCAATCTCATTTTTAAACACATCGGAGAGACCCTGTGCAAAGGCAGCCACGAAAGTCTCGTTGTTCCAGCCACCCTCTGCTGCCATGGTACGGAATTCACTGGCATACTCGACAACAGTTTTTGTGCCCTGAGCATTAGACAAGAGTAGTTCGGCAGTAGGGGTGGAGCGAGCTTGAATATCAAAAACCCTTTTGAAGGACGCAACAAATTCAGGGTAATTGTAAATAATAGGCTTCCCTGCCTCCCAGAGAGGTTTTGCCCAAGCTAGGGCTTTTTCAGACAGCAAAGAAATCATGAAGTGAACTTTGTCACTGTCTGTAGGAAATGCCTGGGGCAGGATTTCAAGGTATCCTTTAACCTGATTTATAAATTCTCTGCACTGAGCTGGGTTGCCCCCAAAATACTGAGGGAGCGGGACAGACCCAGTCATTTCTCTAGCCGCTACAGGTTTGGAGGCTACAACCGGTGCTAGAACAGGAAGTGAGACAGAGGCGGCCGCAATCGCAGGCTGGCCGGGTACTGGATCCAGATGGGCAAACTGGTCCAAATGGTGGTTCTGCTGGTCCCACCGGGTAAGTAGGTTAGGTATAGGTGTCTTGCCTGTACCATCTGTATTCATGGCCCTTGCGTAATGTCAGGGACCAGGAACCAGACAGAGACGGAACTAGATGCAAACACACCTTTATTGATAAATATCAAATAAATTATGCCGGGCATAATTAACGTGTTTCTCTTCCGAGTACTTACTTTCACCCCGCGAATGTTACCACCATGTTCCCCCAATATGCTTATATTAACCATACCAGAGTTGCTAAAGCGTGCAATAGAGAGTATCACTTCAACTCCACATGAGTTGCTCATCTGTACGGTCAAACTGCTTAACTTAGCTACCCATGAGTATCCACCAGGTCCCACTATAGTAGTTACTCCCAATGCTCTAGAGCTATGAATAGGCGTTACCAATGCGGTTACTTTAACTCTTATGCGAGTCGACCACGAGGTCCGTCACTGAGTATCACTTAACCCTCTAAGAGTCACTACCCAAAGCTACCTATATACTCACCTCGACCCCACATGAGCCGCTAACATGCTCTACCAAGGTCCTATGCTCTTAAATATTCCGAGACCTGCCAATGCGATGTAACGAGTGGTTACTTTAAAACTCACACGAGCGACCTGTCCGTTTTGACCCCACGAGAATGGCCGGAGTATTATGTCAGTGGGTCCCTCATAGGGCAGCATCAGCTGCGGCCGTGTCGGCCCACATAGAGGCCCGTAGGCACCCACAAGTTATTGGTGCGCTATACTATCAGGCCCGCCTGAGCAGCCGGCACGGCAAACCAAACGTGATAATCCCAAACGTGTTAATTCCAAACCCGTTCGAGCCGCTGGCAGGATGCACCACACGATATACCTTAAAACCGCTGTAACCGATAACACGATAACAAGCTGTACCAATCTGTTCACAGTGAGTCCTCGCAATAAGCTATAGCATATTCCCTTATTCCATCGCCACCTACATTGGAGATGTTAACGTGACCAAAGAAGAATGCCTAATGTATAGTGTTGACTTAAGTTTTGTATAACTTTTATCCTGTATTGAATGATTGTATGTTTACCACCGAAACCAGTGGAGTGTTCCTCCACAACAAAAATAAAGAATAAAAAAAAAAAAAAAAAAACTCTATCTCACTGGCATTCAACACCACATGCTAATCTTACACCCAAATAACAACAGTTTTATGGCCTCTCACCATATTAAGACCATACTCAGAGGTATTCAGAAATCAGAACCCACACATACAGCCCAGAGGCTACCCATAGATAACCATGTCTTCAAAGCATTGTCTAACCTGCTTGACTTAAAACCGTTTGACACCAATACAAAATCTATCATCAAAACAGCAATATACATAGCTTTCTATGGATTTCTAAGACCTAGAGAATTCACTACAACCACCACGACCCAAACTACTCCTTTCCTCCTCTATTCCCACTTGACAAAACATATGGATCATTACATCCTGACTTTACCTCACTCCAAAACCAGTCAGCACATACCCGTAAACATTCCGTACTATCCCACGCACAACAGATGGTGTCCCGTCAGGGTTCTTGATGCATACATACAGCATCATAACAAACTGCCCTCACAACCATTACTACAGCTACAAGGTTCAGTACTCACCACTACAACCTTCATGACCTACGTCAGGTCCTTGCTCACAGAACTGGGCCTCAACACAGCCAACTACTCAGGGCACTCCTTTCGTATAGGAGCCGCATCCACAGCCTCCAGTGTCAACATACCAACTCATGTTATCAAAACACTGGGGCGCTGAAAGTCATCCGCTTACTCACGGTACATACCGAACCCAGTACAAGAATTAAGGGATGCTTTCAAAAACATGTCTGGTTGATAAATGTATCTGTATTGGTTGTCTGTAATACATTTGATTACTTAATTTTTGCCCTCTTCTTTCTCAGGCCTACCTCATCGTCGGTTCCGGCACACCACAACCGACTTGCTCTTTTTATTATCCTACATTTATTTATGGTATTTCACACTGTACTATCATAAGCACCTAACACAAGTATTAAGGCAATTTTGCCTGGATTTGTGGGAGGTGCTGGTTTGCTACCCCTAGCCTACTTAAGGCCCTTACCTTGCTCCTTACCGTTCGAGGTCAGCGTTGAATGACCCTCCCACCACATCACATTTTAACATTTATTTCTTTCTATCTTTCTTTTCCTGGGTAGGCCCTCTTCATTCTCAGGCCTACCTCATCGTCGGTTCCGGCACACCACAACCGACTTGCTCTTTTTATTATCCTACATTTATTTATGGTATTTCACACTGTACTATCATAAGCACCTAACACAAATATATATATATAAGAAAGCATTATATTCACATTAGCAGTATTGCATCAGTGTTCTAGCCAGACTCTGAGATCATGGCAGAATGTGAGTGAACAGACGAAGTAACACAGCTTTATCGTTCTGTTTCCTGGTTATGAGGACAGTTTAAAAATGGCTGACTGCTGGGGAAAAAAAACCTTCTCTGCTGGTTCAGCCCAAGCTCCCCATGTTGTGAATCTAATTTAATTTTAATTTGTATCTAGTACGTCTGGCTCGCTTTATTCAGTAAAAGACATGGAATTTTTCTGGCCAGCTAAACATTCTTTGTAAAGTGCATGGTCGATGTACGGACTGACGTCCCCAAAACCTCACACAATTTCCTGCCATTTTGAATAATGCAAGACCAGAAGTAACATGGACCAGAAGTCCACGACCAGTTATGACAAAAATAGTTCCACAAGGTTGAAACAGCGTGTAATAGTGTGATACTTGGCTAACTATTTAACTATATGATAACAATATGGTCTTTAATACTCAACAATAGATGAGTTGACTATTTGGTTTTAATTAAACACTCCAAGCACCAAAACAACTACAGCGTGCTGTAGTGTTTATGGTGTCGGGAGTGTCCTGGTGTTTCCCCCTCCCCCTTCCCCCCATTGTACAGAGTCAAAATGTTTTAGAGTGGTTTGACTTCTTACTTGGGGTTTGCTCCCTGTCTTCACTACAGTGCAAGGCTGAGCTCTTTGGCCAAACGCTGACTTTGGAGGTTCAGTTCTCTAGCTGATGCAGTGGGGACATGGAATGGACCCCAGGTAAAAAGTTAACCTGTTCTAAAATATTTTGATTCCTTACAGAGGAGAGATGCCAGGGCACTCGTGGTAACATAACTACTACCGCACACTGTGGTATTTATGGTGCTTTGAGTGTTCTGTTAAATGTAAGAACTAAGATTATTAAATTTTATGGTCTGTTTATCCCTTTTTTTGGGGGTGATGGGAAAATTTGCCTACAGTATATGATTGATGCTGTATTAATACAGCACTATGCTTATTGGGGACAATTCCCTGGTGTCCTGCTTTTGGGGACACCAGGGAATGTCCCCAAAAAGCATAGCGCAAGCGTATCAATATTACATCATTTAAAAAAACGTATCCAACAATATTAAATTGAGGCCTTAGTTTGGACGGTGGGACAGGACTGTCCTGAAAAAATCGGAACGGTTGGGAGGCCTGGGATACAGATTACCCCAGAGCATGGTAGAATCAAACTGCTCCTCAGAAATTTTAGGTTTTTCATTTGAAGATACTGACAGGTCTTATTTCTAAAATCTCTAAAACTGCATAAATCCAGAAGACGTGTAAAATAAAAACTAACATAATATACTGATTTGCTAAATCAAAGGTCGAAGACACTGCACTCCAAAACTTAATATCTCCAATTTTGCTTTCTGTACTCATCTACCAAAGGTTTTTGTTTTTTTTAACCAATCGTGTTCATTTCCTTTCTCCTTCAATTAACCCTTTCCTATCCGACCAAAGTAAGTATTCTCCATAAGGGATGCGTTTTATTCCTCTTTAATAAAATCTGTCAGCTAGCGGAATTCCGTGCATCCCAGGACTGGCAGAAGAATCTGTCTCTATACACACATTGTTGAATCTTTGAAAGCGCAATGTAAGCGCGGTCTCCAGGCACCTCTTAGAGCCCGATCCATCACCCCCCACACTCTATTACAGTATAATTATGATCATACATGCAGTTTTGGCCTAACAGCTGCTGTTATTTTAAAAAGTGCGAGATGTTTTCGGCCTGACAGCTCCTGACAGAATTTCAACTCTTTCTGCTGAGCCCAGAGGCTTTATTTTTAAAACTCGAAGTTGTATCCTCTTACCGCGATTAACGCTGAGGGCTGATTAAGAAAAAAACCAAAAAAAAAAAGAAGGCATGATCTGCCTGTAAAAGAATTAAAATGAAGTCTTAGAAGAGCCCACTGGTTCTGTGAACCATGCAAAAAAAATGTCTGTGAAGTTCTGAGTTGTTTTTCCTCCTTGTCTTAATTTGATGTATCCACTAACTATGGCTCATTGCGCACATTACCTAATTAAACAAGGGTGAAAGACTGCATGATGCACAGAGATGGGGATAAAGATTCCAGCCTTTTTTATATCAGCAGTCCTCCTATAATTATTTTCTGCCAATACTTCCTGGATCAAATATGGGGTCACCTAGGACAGCTCTCCAAATGAACTCCGTAAGTATGTCCGTACATGATAGATCAGTCCAACTGCTTTGACGTTTCTTGCCCAAGTGTCACCGTCTAGGATTCAAATCTTACTGGGATTGACCATTTGAAATGTAGGGTGCTATGGCTTTTGGCTCGATTGTAATATAGAGTTGTATTCACTAAACTCAGAACCACAGTCTTCATTACATTAGAAATATAGTTCTGGAAAAATATTAAGAGACCACTCCAATTTTTTTCTTAAATCAGTATGTCTACAAAAATGGCAGCCATTTCTTTCCAGTGTCTGTTGAATTTCAAAACAGGACCACCTTACTCTACTTAACGAGGTACTGATTAGGAGATCACCTGAACCAAATCCTATGTAATGAGGAAAATTATAAAAACCACTGCAGTAGTCAGCACTATTCTCTTGCAATAGGACCCGCTGGATGGCAAAAACAGAGTACCTCAAAATTAATTGGAATCAAAAAGTAACTATTGACCATGCCAAAAGAGTTGGAAAGAAAGCTTTTCAGTGAGGAAAAGAAGGGTTAGATACTGGATCTACTGCCACAGGGATACAGTGAGTGCCAGGTTTCTTCCATCCTTGACATTTTAACCCCTTAAGGACACATGACATGTGTGACATGTCAAGATTCCCTTTAATTCCCGAAGCTTGGTCCTTAAGGGGTTAAAGGCGACAGCTCATAGGAACAAGGTCAAGCAGCAGATATTAGTGACAACTAAGCTACAGTCCAGCAGAGGGCAAAACAACTGTCCACTGACTGGAATTACTTCCAACTCATTCGAATGTCACTCAACATCCATAGAAAGACATAAAGTGACCTACAAAAAATGGCAAATGGCTGTTAGGGTGCAGTGCACTGTGTGGTCGCTTCAAAACAGGTTCCATGGGGCAGGGCTGAAGTCATGGATAGCTAAGAGAAAGCACTTCAGCACCGACTGTGAAATTCGCTGTAGAATCTGTGATGATCTGGGGTTCCATTTCAGCACTCATATATTCCATATACAAGGTTATCTTGAAAGAAAACGTGCTTCCTTCTGCTCTGACAATGTTACCAAACTCTGAGTATTGTTTGTTTCCAGCAGGACAATGTTCTATGCCACACAGCCAGGTTAATCAGTGTGGATGGAGTACTACCAGATCAATACCCTGTCATGGCCATCCCAATCTCCAGATCTCAACCCCACTGAAAACCTCTGAAATGTGATCAAGAGGAAGGTGGATGGTCACAAGCCATCCAACAAAACCGACGTGCTTGAATTTTTGTCATTTTGACCAGTTGCAATTTTCTGCTAATAAATGATCAAAATGGCAATATTTTTATATGTAATTTGAGAGAAATGTTGTTTGTAGTTTATAGAATAAAACAATAACCCAGCGCCATTAACACCCAGAGGTGGTGGGTGGTCCAACGCCTTAAGACCTGGAAGGCCTTGGAAGCTCTGATTGGGTATATCTTCAGCAATGGTACTCCAATGGTAAGCTGAAACCCCTGGCTGACTTGCTCACGCAGAGAGAATGAGAATGTGACAGGCCTGCACAAATATAGGAACTACCAGATTCAACATTATTACACTTCTTTACCAGGTAAGCATTTTGTACACAAGGAGTTCACTCAGTTTGAGACACTCTGTACTTATCGGGAACACCTAATCAAGGGGATCTCAAGTCTTTACACTACGCTACTGACAAAGACTCCAAGGGCCCTTCCCAAGTACATGGCGGATGGGAACAGCATACTGTACTAACTCTTACAGAGCGCCAATGGGAAAAGCTCCATATACTTACTCATGAAGGTATGCTTTGCTCCAAATTGCAAGCGCTTAACTATAAACTACTCACCTGCTTGTACAGGACATCTGTGAGACTATACTGCATATACCTAACTACACCTGCAACATACTGAAGATGCAAGGCTGAAGAAGGCGGGGACCTCCATTTTTGGTGGCTCTAGTCCTAAGATAACACCGTTCTGGACTAGGATCCACAGTCTGATCACAGAAAAACTGGATCTGCCACTGCAGCCCTTACTGATGCGTTTACATCATACAGAATTGCCACTTTCCACATATAAGAAATCTCTCATGAGGCACCTACTAAATGCAGCTAAATCCTTAATACCCGCTAGATGGTGACCAAAGGAAACCCCCTCCATTAAACAATAGATGGATAAAGTCAAGAAGATCTACAACGATGGAAGCACTCACAGCATCGATACATGGGATGTCCGAGCGCTGTGCCCTTTTATGGACAACATGGAGGGGTTACATCTCAAGACGAAGCCCAGTAGCTGAAGATCAAGACCAGAAAATGTTTAGAGTTCACCAGGGACAGCCCCTTGAATGGGAGCCGAGGGTGTGGCGGCTGGGAGGAACAGGGACTGAGAAACTAGATGCAGAGCAGAAATCCTCTCCATTCCTTTCACTCCCTTTTTTTTCTCTCTCTCTTCTCTTTCTCCCCTTCCTTCTCTTCCTTCACCCTCTAGCCTTAGGGGTCTGTCTTCTTGCTTTACTTATCTTTCCCTAATACGTTATGACCGGAACACATAGTTAGATGATGAAGTATTTGCAGTTGGGACTCAGACATAACGCTGGGAGAGGAATGAGTTGGACACCTCGTGGGCCGGGGTTTAACTATAATATGATGAGCATGCGCTGACCAATATTCTGTAGTCACCAATTTACGCTACCGGTGACCCGTTTTTAGTGTGAGAACCTGGTAATTACTCAACCTATTTTCTTTTGCATACATATTCATTACTGTAGTGGATTTAATAACTTAGAGTAGGTGGGGGTGGATGGTAAACTTACTTAATACGTAATCCTAGATGGTTGATTTTTTTTTGCTCAAAGTTTGAAATGACCACGAAACTTGGATTTGATGTTATCTCTATCTTCTGGTTTTATACTTTACATAAGGTTCCCATATCTTTTAATTGAACCTCTTATGCCTCTGGATGTCACTTTATATTTATATAGTTTGTGTTTTGTGTACTCCGCTTATTCTTCTTACAAAAAATATTGTCAATAAAATAGAATAAAACAAAAATGTTTATTACACTCAAATAGTCTATTTATCTATTTATCTATTCATTTATCTATTTTTTCAGTGATCTCTAATTTTTTTCCAGAGCTGTATTTTCTCCAACACATTAATTTTGGTCTAACATATTCAACTCTATTGTTAATTTATCGCAGCTTGCAGATTATTGAATTTTACAAACACAGAGGCCACCTTATATGTATATGTCTATAATTCACCAACTTTACTTCCTTCACATGACACAAGTATGGCATGCTGTGTCACTTTTGTGATGTTGGGTGAAGCGTTGAATGTTGTACTATGTCGCGTCGAGTGGTGGAACCTTACAGTGGTGAGTACCCCAACAGACCACCTGTTACATCATTTACATGTACCATCGTGCCAGGCTCACCATCTCCATGACAGTACAATATTTTGAAAAAGATCATTACAATGTTTACTCATTTCACTTAGAGAGATCTTTTACACATTTTATTGTTGGCTTTTTACATTAGAAAATAAGAATTTTGCGCCCAAGGCAAGCAGTATTTTGGTGGCTTTAGCCTGGATTAGTAAATTGAGATGCTCAAAAAGTCACCAGATGCTGGGTGTCTGCATCTCATAAAATGAATTTTGCATCCGTAAAGTGAGAAAATGCTTTATGGGAAATGCACATACCATAGTGCCAAGTGGGGCCCAGTGTCAGGATCGTGACAGGGATCCAACACGCAGAATGCAAACAGGAGATAGGTACGTATACCGGACCTTAGAATGGGCGGACTAACGTAAGGAGTAGGCAAAGAATGGTCAGAGACAAGCCGAGGTCGAGGGAACGAGAGAGCAGGTAAGCGAGAGACAAGCCGAGTCAAAAGGATAAGAGAGGTAAGCAGGGTCGAAAATACAAAGCCGAATCAAAAACCAAAAGACAATAGAAATAAGAGCACTGAGTGACCATACTAGCTAGAACCATGACAGGGCAATGAATCATTACAAATAACACTCTTTTATACCTTGGCTCTTTAATTGTTGGCCTTGCCCCCAACAAGTCCTGATTCGTGGTTTCTGGTGGGTCGGGACGTGATTGACGTCATGACGTCGGCTAATGAGCGCCGCGTCATAAAAGGAGGTGGAGCTATCGCGGCTGGAGTGTAAACGGCCGGGGAGACTGAGGAGATCGGGCGTGCCAGCCCCCTTTTGAGGACGGACGTCTAGGTGTCTAGCCTCCTCTGAGGTAGACACCATAGGTAACATGACACCCAGTAGTTCTGAAATGGGTAATTTTTGAGGAACACTAGATACAGTTAAACCAACTTTAATTTGTTGTTTTCATTGATGGTCTACAAATTCTCAATTTTTAAAAACCAACAGCATAACATCTGTAATCAAGGCACGTTTTCTACGATAATTCAGAGTGAAATAGGGCCTGCAGTTATTACCTTGTACTGTGAATTAATAAGTTACACTATTACCACCCCACTTTCTGTTTTTGTGGCAGTGTTAAGTGGGCCGTACAGAAAACCACATTTATTTGGCATTAACAATATGGAAGTGGCACCTATTTCAAGACTTTTGGCAAGTCAAAGTTAACAACGTCTAGTAGGCATTGTAGGCCTGCGTGATTGCCATAGAATTCAGCCTTGGAGCCTTCACATACTTAGAATGGCATAGCTCGCTGTGTCTTCATTGATGTAGTGTGGGCATTTTTGCAGAGTCTATTCTTATTTGTATCACTTTACCTACAGTCGCACAGTACTACCGAGTATTGGCGTCAGTGCATCTTTGGCTAAATTCACTGTGTGCAACTTGCTTACCAGTAAATAGTGAGACTTTTCCTGAAAACAAACCTGCACTCACCTTTCCAAATGTCTGCAGTGACCAGTGTTTTAATTTCAAATCCAAATAGGGTTTTAAAATGTAATTTCGTCTTCGGCACCCACTTTATTTAAATAATCTTCAATGGTAAAACGCAGGCGCCTGAAAGAATTTAAAGCAAAATATATCTGCTAACGCTCTAGTCTTTGTCCTGCCAAAAACAAAAAGAAAATCATTAACAGTCTGAAGATGGAAATTTCCCTTTAGTTTGACCGGGGGTCATGAAAGGTCACAATTCTACAGAGATAGTAGGAATTGGCATATACGGACGGTGTAATGATACTCGCTTGGTATGAAGCACACTTTATCCGCAGCCAAAACCCTTCATACCTTGTTTCAACGACCGATGCCAGGTTACTGCGTATATTAATAGAACATGCACAGGTCTTAAGATTCATATGGTCGCTCTGTAACATTTGATTTCAAATCAAGTACTGGTATATCTTATACACCCTTAAAATATGCAAAAAAGGAGAGCCCAGACTCCTTAAACGAACTTGGAAGTTGTTAGCTATTTGGTGCGTGATAATTCTTACGGGTGTTATAAATACTGTCCTTTTTCCACCAGCTTTGCAGTGGTTAACATTCTAAACTGTATTGGTTGAGTTGTAATTGGACTTTTACCTCTCTAATCCTTGACCATTGCAATGCAGTAAATTAAAATGATTAATTGTCTATGCCTCAGTGTAATCACAGGAGTGACCCCTTTCATTCGATATGAAAGTGTATTTATTCATTTTGAGACTTTTGTCTGCACATTCACAAGCATACTGTACTTTGGATTTTTCCCTTTTAATGCTAATATCGAAGGCGTGGAGAAAATGAATGGGCAAAATAGCCCTTAGACATCAAGCCTAAGTGGCCACTCTGCTAAAGTGAGAATGTGGAAAAATAATAACTGTCTATTTTTATGATGTTCAATTTGCGTAATACGAAAACATATAACTGGGACGGTTGAAGGAAACTGGATACCAGTTTTAATATAATATATCTAGTCTGCTATATTCTTTAGATTGGATTGACCTTATACTTTTGTTGACAGTCTAGTGATAGAAAAGAAAGAGTCTTGGCTTAATTACATTTACTGGTAATTTGACATATGGCATATTCATACGTAGGTGTTGACAAAATCAGCTTTAGTTATCCATGTATAGCAAGCTTTTGCAAAACAGCCCAA
This sequence comes from Pelobates fuscus, assembly GCF_036172605.1. Taxonomy (NCBI): domain Eukaryota; kingdom Metazoa; phylum Chordata; class Amphibia; order Anura; family Pelobatidae; genus Pelobates; species Pelobates fuscus. Next base: position 94,852,329 of record NC_086329.1, read on the forward strand.
TCAGGTCATTAAGTTACATTAATGGGATACTATAGTGCCAGTAATACATAGCTGTATTCCTGGCACTACTGCTCCCCCTGCCTTCCCCCTCTGTCCCGGTAAATAAAGGGTTAAAACCCTTTATTTGTTTACCTTTTCCTGGTGCCGATGTCCCTCGGCACTGTGGCAAAGCTCCATCCCCTCCATCACCCCGCGACGAGCGGGGTCTAATGCGCATGCACAACAAATGCCATGCGCGCATTAGGCTTACCCATAGGTAATCATTGAATCAGTGCTTTCTTTTGGGGAAAAATCTGATGCTTGAGGTCCTCATGCTGGAGGTCTTCCACTGTAGGCAGACTGAGAGCTGCAATGTAAACATCGCACTTTTTTTTTTTTTTGCAGTGCAAAGATATATAACAGCATGCGTGTGGTGCCCCAACGGCATTCCCCACGTTGAGTTTCAACACTTATAACAGTTGGGTGTTCAGGAGTATGTGCACACTTTTTAATTAAGAGCAAAGAAAGGAAAATAAAGAATTAAGCTTGTTTAAATCACACGTATTGCTCTCTATGTAAAACAGGCATATCTAAGCAGGTGTGTCGTCTAAGCAGGTGGAGTAAGTAAGGTATAACGGTGCCTGATTGACCAAGCTAGGGTAACTGTGATATGTGAACATGTTATACAGTATTTTTTAAAGTAGGCAGGATGTGAGACGTCGTTTGGTAGGCATTAAATAAGCTTAGTACAGGCTAGCTCAGCTTGTCTATTATAGTAAGTCACAGTAAGATCGTCGGGCTGGAGATAGACATATATTGGTGCTGACAGTGCTAATATCAATTAAACATTGCCTATCTAGTCGAGAGCAGGTTTTATAAGTTATGTCATAAGGTTAACATCATGCAGTATGAAATTTAGTATGTTATATTTACTGACATGTAGCGGCTCATGGTTAACATGCTAAGCTAGACTGACCATGTTCATGTGACTTCGGTTGTTCTGCTTGAGCTTATGGTACGATATGTAGATTACATGCTTAGAAATGATGAAAGTAAAAATATAACAGTTGTCTAACAGATAACTTTACAGTATGCTTGAAAGCCACCGTGGTCCGGGGCTGCATGTGTTTTTTCCCTCTGCTCTCCATGGATGTCAGTCCTGGTCATGCAGTATGTCAGATTAAGCTGATGGATGGTGGGCCCGGCGCTGACCTTCTGGAGGCTTTGTGTAGTGAGTCTCTATCACCCGATGCCGTCTCTATGGAAGCAGCTAGTGTTTGGTAGTGAGGTATTGGAGGCCACTGGAGCAGTGGACAGTGTGGTGGCATCCCTCCAGCCCCAGGCTGTTGCATGGGCCTGCATATCTGTGCCACGAACTTTGCAGCTTCTGGAGCCCGAGTTTCCTCCCTTTTTGGGGGTAGTGGAGGGCCTGATGGACTTTGGCCGCTTGCGGCCTGATGGAAATTGGATTTTTGCATTTTGAACATAAACCAATATGTATGAAAGCCTGAAGTTGATGGAATTAGTTTTTTTCAGCCTATATTATAATGTAACACACTTTTGACACTTTTGACCCACTTACAGTGTTTATGTTCATGTAAAACATAAGATGGCCTCTGTGTTTGTAGCATGTAAGTGACCATGTTGGTTTCTTTTGAAATGAGCAAAGGCTGTTGGTGTATGGAGGAGAAAAGAAAGATCTAAGTATATTGTATTCTTTTTACTGACACATTCTTAAAAATGTATGTACGGTAAGCTTCTTACCAAGAAATGCATGTAAGATCCTCTTCTCCTGAAACATATCCGCAGACAGAAACTGTCCCAGACACATCTCATCCGTTATAAGCTCCGCATTGCTTTGAGGATGATTAACCTGCTAGGAGTGGTAATGGCAGACACATTGGTGCTGACGATCATCACTAGATCACTGGGTATTTGTTCTTTTTAGCTTGACCTCCCGATTTCTCGTTATTTGGGCAATTAGATAACGCAGATAAATGTGGAGAGGTGACCAGAAGTTACCAGCATTTGCATGTAAAAGTTAAAATATAATAATAAAATAATAATAGTGAGAATAGTAAGAGACCCTAATGCCTTTTACATGTCTCCCTACAGTCCCAAACACAGCGGGACAGTCCTGATTTTAGACCCTTGTTCCGGTGATGATCTTCTCAGCTTTGTGGGATGTTTCAGTGGAGTTACTAGCAACAGTGGTTTGTCAGGGCTGTTCACATATGTTCTTTGCAGGCGCGGCCATAGCCAATTAGCGATCTAATCATGCTCAGTGTGCTGCACGGACAATCATACATGGTGCTCAGTTTCTAGCGACTTACAGGTGTGTTTAGTGATGCACTCACCCTGCGCTTTTAGGGGTTACACATAGAGGAGTCACCAAAGACGTAACCCAGAGTGAGAGACACAAGTCCTCAATCAGGACTTTCGTAGATCTGGAAATTAGGAGTTGTTATAGTTTAGAGACATACCGATTATTAGATCTAATAATCAACATTGTCCCAATAAACGGTATCAGCCTTGTAATTTACTGATATAACCGATAGTTTACTTACCTCTCCCTCTCACGGTATGCAGGCTTCCGAATCCGGAATCTCTAGCCAACAGCTAGACGTGACAGAGTGATATGAGTTTGATTTCTGACAGCACTGTACATGCTAAGATCTCAGTGATCCCAGCATGTTCTGGCTGTCTGAGAGTGATTTAAGTGTGACTGCTGACAGCAATCAAACTCTTAACAGTACTGTATGTTCTGGGATCACACTGAGTGGTAGGAGTAAGATGGCTGTCAGCATGTCCGCTATCGGTACCTGTTATCAGCAATCGGCCAGAAAGACGACCAATAATCGTTATCGACATCAGCTCTGGAAAAATTATATCGGCCGGTCCCTATTCTAATTGTAAAGTATTGAACGTCTTGCTCATACGTTTTACACAAGTATCTGAACATAATTTTGAATTTTACCTCAAATAACAACCTTTTATACTTGGAACTTAATAGGGGTTGAGTTTACAAGTGGCATAATTGGTAATCAGTTCAAATCAGATCTTATTTTGTTGCCTTGTTTTGGATCAACAGCATTAAAAAGATGTGTTTTAAAAGTTGAACTTGATGGACTTGAGTCCAAAAGGCGAGCAGAACAGTGACAAATTCCCAAAATATCCGTATTGCTTTCGAATTCTGGGTTTAGCGAATAAGTGTTAAAGGGACACTATAGTCACCTGAACAACTTTAGCTTAATGAAGCAGTTTTGGTGTATAGATCATGCCCCTGCAGCCTCACTGCTCAATCCTCTGCCATTTAGGAGTTAAATCCCTTTGTTTATGAACCCTAGTCACACCTCCCTGCATGTGACTTGCACAGCCTTCCATAAACACTTCCTGTAAAGAGAGCCCTATTTAGGCTTTCTTTATTGCAAGTTCAGTTTAATTAAGATTTTCTTATCCCCTGCTATGTCAATAGCTTTCTAGACCCTGCAAGAGCCTCCTGTATGTGATTAAAGTTCAGTTTAGAGATTGAGATACAATTATTTAAGGTAAATTACATCTGTTTGAAAGTGAAACCAGTTTTTTTTTCATGCAGGCTCTGTCAATCATAGCCAGGGGAGGTGTGGCTAGGGCTGCATAAACAGAAACAAAGTGATTTAACTCCTAAATGACAGTGAATTGAGCAGTGAAATTGCAGGGGAATGATCTATACACTAAAACTGCTTTATTTAGCTAAAGTAATTTAGGTGACTATAGTGTTCCTTTAAAACATAGTGCATATCTACTAAAACAAAAACCACAAAGAAAACCTCTTTTTGTGCCCTGGCAATTCAATTTCTGGAGAGAAATACATAGAGCAAGAATTTAAAGATAACACATTAAAGGCAATAATCTGTTTTTCTCTAGAAATAATGACAAATCCAAGTTGTAGAAGCATTTGAGATGTTGTTTTTTTTTTTACTTTCTTGTACACAGGTTTCATGCATGAGATTACATAAATTTGAAACAGTTTTGCTCATTATTGATATCAATAGTTATACCAAGGACCTCAATTAAAATGATCATTGCTGAAATTGTTAGATAACGTATATGATAGAGAGTATTAAGAAGGGGTGATAATTTGGAGAGTCTTCACTCCAGTGGCAACATCAAAATTATGCAAAACCCCAATTTCATTCCACTCTATTCGCTAGAATAAATGATAAATGGTCCTTTGCACTGAGTTAAAATCCACTGGGACAGTCAATGTAAGACTAGTTGGATCAATAACCCAAGTTGAAAAGTTTAGAACATGAGGGTCTAGTTCACCAATCCCTTATGCAGACGTTGTCCCCCCATAAAGTTAAATATCTCCTCTGCAGAGAATTACTAAGTATCATTTTGGAGTTGGAGTTATGTGTGGAAGATCATGAATGAATAGTCTATGTTTGCTCAGATGTCCTTGTCCCAGTGATGTGAAGTTGTACTACAAATTACACTGGGAAATCATGTGCATGGGTTATATATATCCATTCTTGTGTTTCTAGAAGTGTCTTAATAACATGACCATCCCATTTCCATATTTATAGAAATATATTTGTAAACCTATTGGGTAGGTGGGTGAAGTATTTTGAGGGGGGCTCTTGAGGAAAGCCAAAAATAAGAATCTACATTTTATCACACATATCACGTAGAATGGACAAAGGAAGGTGACCTTGGAAGAGTGCATGTTTTTAGCCGAATTTACAAAACATTGCAAGTCGTGTTTTCATATTTTCAAGACAGCCTGCACTATGTTATTTTGGAAGGTTGGTTTCATTGATGTTAAATCCGATGGTAGCAGACTTTTCAGCTATGGAAGATGTTATTCTTCCTTGATTAGGGGAAATGTATTTCTTCAAAAGTTGGCCAAGTCCACCCTTAGCTCTACAATCAAATATAGATTGTCTCTTGTTAATCTGCTATCCCTCTTTGTAGAGGAACTCGTTGTAAAGGAACAGCTGGAACTGGTGCTGGAAAATTGGAACTTGAGTTTAATTAATAAGTTGGTTTTCTTCTCTCTGTACCGTTCAGTCAAACTTCCGTCTAAGAATATAAAGCCTAAGAGCTTCAACTTGGAGTGTTCCATTTGAAACAGACTCCTCAATAGTATGATTCTTTCTCCACCCAACCTGAAAAGAGAAGAGCACGAGGATGAGAGCTGACAGCAAAAGTAGGGTACCCTATCTCCTACACTTACTGGAATCTGAAAGGTTTTAAAAAGAAAGACCTGTAAACTATGAACACAACTGTGGTCAATTTCTAAAATATATATATAACTTTTGAAAGCTTCACATCCATCCATCCTTGATTGCTGAACCTCAATAAAAGCTTGGCTGTGAATTGTTTTTCTAGCGATAGTGGCATCTTCTGAAGGAAAAACGCTTATTGGGTAGCTGTGCAGCAAACAAACATTTGGAAGAACATCTAGCTCTCTAAGGGTTATGTATAGTAAATTAGCCACTCAGAAAATTGTTCTTAGCTTGTTAATTGACTTACCCAACATAAAGCTCCCATGTCTTAAACATGGGGTGCATTATTATATTCTGCTCACGGGTTTAGCCTATCCTGTAGCTGCTATATTGACCTGTTTCTGCTCATTCTGTACCTAATTATTCAGTTTCATATATCACTGCCTTGTTCCCTTACCTCCTGGATCACGACGCAAGATAAACTTCCGCACTTCATCATACAGGAAGATAAGCAGACTGTAAGGGAAGGCACAGAACCACCAGGTAACTCTGTGAAAATATAAAAAGAGAAGAGCTCAGTGAGTAATATCATGTCTGCTGTGTGTTACACAACCTTTATTCAGGGTTTTGCATGTCACGATAATCTGATAATCCACTTTTTACCAACTTGTCTTTGAACTCTAGTTGAGATCTTACCAGGGATCTATCACAACCTCTCTATATCCTCCTGGGATCTGCTCTATAGAACTGAACACAATACTCTAGGTGAGATCTTACCAGGGATCTAAAAAGTACTATCACTACCTCCCTATATCCTCCTGGAGATCTGCTCTATAGAACTGAACACAATACTCTAGGTGAGATCTTACCCAGGATCTATATAGTACTATCACTACCTCTCTTTATCCTCTTGGAGATCTGCTCTATAGAACTGAACACAATACTCTAGGTGAGATCTTACCAGGGATCTATAAATTACTATCACTACCTCTCTATATCCTCCTGGAGATCTGCTCTATAGAACTGAACACAATACTCTAGGTGAGATCTTACCAGGAATCTAAAACGTACTATCACTACCTCTCTATATCCTCCTGGAGATCTGCTCTATAGAACTGAACACAATACTCTAGGTGAGATCTTACCAGGGATCTATAAAGTACTATCACTACCTCTCTATAGAACTGAATAAAATACTGTAGGTGAGATCTTACCAGGGTTCTATAAAGTACAATCACTACCTCTCCATATCCTCCTGGAGATCTGCTCTATAGAACTGAACACAATACTCTAGGTGAGATCTTAACAGGGATCTATAAAGTACTATCACTACCTCTCTATATCCTCCTGGAGATCTGTTCTATAGAACTGAACACAATACTCTAGGTGAGATCTTACCAGGGATCTATAAAGTGCTATCACTACCTCTCTATATCCTCCTGGAGATCTGCTCTACATAACTGAACACAATACTCTAGGTGAGATCTTACCAGGGATCTATAAAGTACTATCACTACCTCTCTATTTCCTCCTGGAGATCTGCTCTATAGAACTGAACACAATACTCTAGGTGAGATCTTACCAGGGATCTATAAAGTACTATCACTACCTCTCTATATCCTCCTCAATGTTATATAATTATATGGACCATTACAAGTTCTGCTTGTCTGCTTGTCCTTCTCATTGAGAAACACTAAATCTATTGCACATGAATTGAGCTGGCCATGGGAAACCTAGATGCTGTGACTTGCAGGACACGGTTAAAATTTTTTATTGTGCTAAATATATTCATACACATCACTGCATCCATCAAACGATAAAAAATACATGAATTTGGCACACATATGCTAAAACAGGGTACTATACTCCATCAGAGTGGATCAACTTCCAATGAAAATTTCATGAACTCAGACTAGACTGAGTCTGGGTACAGTTTTTATCGCCATCTGGTGGCCATATGTGCATCTACTGCTTAGAAATTTACGGTCTAAGTATACATGGTTTTCTTTATATATTTATTGCACCCTTCCCAAGGCAATGTATCAATTACTGGATTAAAGAATTTTTTTTTTTTTAAATATTAAAGATTATTTTACTCTCCTCTGTAACTTCCTTAAATGTTTTTTTTTATTCTTTAACAAAATAGTAAGTCCTCTGGTATGTGGTTTCTTAATATATTGCTTGCTTATAAGATAGTTAGTGCAGGTTCTTCTATTATATTAAATCACAAGCTCCGGCATAAGGTTCTTTATTATACCCCTTGGTCACAAGCTCTTTGAGCCACGGTATTTTTTATTCTACTATCATTTAAGCACCTTGTGGCAGAGTCTCATGTCACTAAGCACCATGGGGTGTGTTTTTATAATGTTTTTGAGAAGTCTTCCATTATACCATCAAACTCAAGCTTGTTTGTGCCAATAATCTTTGTTTAGGTTACAGACCAAGCTTAAAAGCCTTACAAGTTTCCACATGGAACCAATACATGGAAAAAATGTTCCTACGCTTAACTCACTTTAGTGGATACATTCTTAGAGCTACGTCCATTCCGGGACAGTATGATAAGAAGGCAGCCAGAGCAGTCTCTTCCAGCAATCCGAAGATCAAAATCTTATTCCTGGACAAATAAAGATGGAACAGTTAGGGAAAACATATACAAACCCTCCCAAGTGAAAGGGCACACCCAACCCCAATTTGTCTTTTGTCCCTTACTTCATTCCTTGCTGGAAGACTGAGTTGCGCCTGGTTTTACAGATGATCAGATCAGCCCATTGGACAACCACAATACTGGCGAAGAATGCAGTGTGACATGTAAACTCCACCACCTTACGTTGCTCGTAGGTCTATGAAGAAAGCTCAGCAGTTAGCAGTGGATAAGAAACAAAAGATTATAATTGACCGGGTACTTTAGTTTTATTTGGATCAAGATGTGGAGAAGCCAAGCCTCAGATGAGGAGAAGCCAAGCCTCATATGAATCCTTGAAAGATGCCAATAAAGTCATGGCCTGTTGTTCCATCCCTACTGTTGCTAAACTAGAACACCTCATTCCTCCACCGTTAGCCAAACTGGAGGCAGCAAAACATCTGTTGACAAACTGGTACAACTTAAACATATGTTGCCAAGATGGGGGCTCAAAAACATTCTAATATTAATTAGACTTGTTGATCAACAGCAGCTGGAAGGATGGAAACAGCCTTGTTCTTGATAGTGCACTCACCCATTCCTGCCCATAGCTGTCTTCAACATCATTGCAAGATCTGTCATCCCAGTCTAGGCGGATCCCTAGCAAACGTGAAGGCAGAAATCCATTCTCTGCCAGGATTACAAAATAGGTGAAGAATCCGCCGAGTGCCTGGATCATTCCTGAGGATTATACAAGATTTTAGAAGAATCTGGAAAATGTAAAGCATGGTGGTTATCTGTGTAATAATGAAGGTTCTGTTAGATAAACCACTTTCTTCATACAGGACCAGCATGGAAGAGGAGAAGATGTGATCTACATTGATCATTTGTTGGTATATAGCAACATTAGAAGATCTCAGTATATTGATGCTCTCAAATTTCTTAAAGAGATGATCTAAGCACCATAACCACAACAGCATAATGTAGAGATCCTGATACAAACATACTCTTCCTGCAGCCTCAGCTGTTACTCAGTTAGACAGTTGATGTTGCAATCTTTGCAGGACCAATATTCGGCATCTTCAAGATTTTTTTTATGAAGACGCAGAACATGCCCCATAGATGTGCTCAGAGTCAATGCATCTTTATGAGTAAATGAAAAAAAGTATAAATGAAAAAAAAATCTCAGGCACTCACTGTGATCACTTCCAGGCAGTTTATTGCAACGTTTCGAACTGCAACCAGGTCTTTATCAAGCTTGATAAAGACCTGGTTGCAGGTCGAAACGTTGCAATAAACTGCCTGAGATTTTTTTTTCATTTATACAGATTGTTTGGGGTTTGCTGACCCATGCTCAGTGCACCCTATATTACAACTTGTGACTGAGTGCAACCCTCCTTTTTTTCTTAATGCATCTTTATGAGGACATGCTGATTGGTTCAGTGATTTCAGGTTGGGGGTGAGTGGTAGCCACAGAGCAACCAGCATGCGAGTGGACTAAAGGTAAGTAATACTATTTATTTTACTTTTTAAGGGCATGGGGGCATAATTCTAAATCGTTTTTTTATTCCTAACGTTAGAATGTTCCTTTCATTTGAGGTACCTTTAATGCTGGCAAATATAATGGTAGTTCTGGTGCTAGAACAGCTGGTGTCTACCCAAAGGCCTTTCCAGCTCTATGTACTAAAAAATATAATGTTGGGGGTCCTCCGGTTAGTCAGTCCCTACTTTCTCTCCTTCTTCCTATTTATAAAGTGACAATAAATTCCACAATGGACTAACAAACAAGTAGTCGCAACAAGACTTGTTAATCGAATAGTAACAAAAGGTCCAAACAAGCTTACATTCTAAGGGGAAAGGGGTAAAATGACACCAGAGGTTGGAGGTCTTATCGTTTTACACCCTTATTTTTCTTCTTACGTTAAGGATGATAAAAGACATGGACAGCCTTTTCAATTATCTACACATATATTATACCCCGGGACAAAAGAACAGCATATGACTGATGTATTTGTCCCCACGTGCAATAAAATTACATCTAATATTCACGTTGCAGTTGGACTGTGATCTATAATTTGACTTTCTAAACAGAGCCTTTAATCTATGTAAAGTCAGGCCTGGGAAACAAATTGCCCTGTTTTCTTCCTATTTTGTGAGACGCGCTAATTAGACATCGGTATTCAGACTCGTTGCTATTTCCAAATAAACGTTCGAATGTGACGGCCAAATTAAATTTAAATGCACGTGTTTAGAGGAGTCAGTGGTGCAGGAAATCAGGTCAAGGGTTTGATGACAAAAGTAGCTTATTAGACACGGATTTGCTGTCACGTGGATGGCAGTTCAGCCCCAAGAGATTGTACAATATGCACTTAAAACATGGAAAGGGTTCTTTTAAGTACCATAACAACTTTTCATGATAGCAAAGTTTATGGCACATAGAATACCCTGCACCTTGTCTTTCATCTCAGGTTTGCGTATAATGGCAGGGACCTGCATTCTCCTGGAACAGATACAAAAAAGTTTGACATTTTATTTTCTGCTTTGCAGTCTTAGTTTCGTCCAACTTGTGCATGTTCTCTCCTCCTCTCGGAGGGAGCCAGAGCTCCATTAGTCATGAACTAATAAAATCACTACGCACATTTTTGAGAACTGGAGTATTAAAAAAACTTTCATCAGCTGTGGTATATCTGCTGTCAGCTTAGTTGACATGTTCACTCACTGTGTGGTAAGTGGAACTGTGGCTCTGGAATAAACTTTTCTGGACAGGAGTTTATGGGATAAGATCAGATTGGGGATCTCTTGATTGAGAAGCTTCTTACAAGTCAGGTAACATATTTTTTATAAATTTCTGCTTTTATGTTCATTACACTCAGTGGCGTACATACCAGGGTCGCAGGGGTCGCGGCTGCGAGGGGGCCCGGACGCCCCTGCGAGCCGGTATGTACGCACTGTGGCCAGCCTCTTCTCCTGGGGGGCCCAAGAGCCGGCCACCTCCGGGCCCCCCGAGGCCGGTCCTGAGGCACGCGAGGGAGCACTCTCCCCTGAGTGCTTCCTCTTCAGCTCCCTCGCGCACCGCACTGATACCGGAGCCGGAAGATGTGTTGCGGCCCCGGGCCGCACAGAGTAAGCGCGGGGAAGGGGGGGGGGGCACGGATCAATTTTCGCACCGGGGCCCCATGGGTCCTGTGTACGCCACTGATTACACTTATACTTTAACTTTTCAAATCGTACTATTTGATATGAAGCAAGCGTACGTTGAAGCATAATAATCTCTTAAATAACTAATTAATTAGCGAGCATGCTGAGTGATAAAGTGCTCTCACCGTAGAAGACAGGACATTTGGGGGCAAAAATAAATAAAATGCATCGTTCTACAAAAATGCTAACATTTCCCCTGCATGTACAGGATCTTTTTATGAAGTGTGCACTGGTGGTAAACACACCAAACTAAGCCTGTAAAACAGATGCTGCAATTATGAAACAAATATAAATGATTTGAGGGAAGTGGCCCTGTATCTGCAGTTAGCCTGCTAGGTAGTATCATTACTATTCATTCATTCACCGGACAGTTGGACTTGAGATCTGCTCCTCTTAAAATTACCCTGATTCAACTGCATGTCACTAAAAGTGGAAATTAATTAAATATCATTCATTGGGACTGACTTTTTACTGAAGCACGTTCATTTTTGGCACTCACCAATTTGTCCATATGCCATGCTAATTAGCCGCTCGTTCACCAGTTTGTCGGTCTTGGGGTTTCTTGGTTGTCTCTTCATGATGTCACTCTCGGCAGCTTCATAGGCCAGGGAGATAGCAGGTACCTATTTGGAAGACTTGATAATTATTCCTCAGCCTCTCTCTGCATTTCTACTATCCTGCTATTCATCCTATCTCATTGATCACGCATCTCTCTATTACACTATTGCTTGTGTACATTACCATCATTTTATTTATTTATTTTATATATATATATATATATATATATATATATATATATATATATATATATATTTAGTTCTTTATTTTTCTTGTGCATGGAGTAACAACAAGCGTGCAGAGCCACAACAGCAGCTGCAGGCATTTTCGTAGCATATTAAACAGCACATTTTTTTTTTAACATGGAAATATCTGGCTTTGTAACATCAGTAGATTGGTTTAGTTACGTTTAAGATTATGTTAAATACATGGCATTGCTTCTCTGAGAAGGGTTAACATTTATACTTATGCCATATGTACAACAGCTTAAATTCTCGCTTAGTTAAGAGTCGAGATGAGCCTGTCAGGCATGAAAAGAAAGGTTATAGGAGAGACACAGAGGGAACGCATTACATTTATGGTCATCTTAGCCCTGGGTTGTTACCATTGTGAGTCAGACATGTCTGCAGGCAAAGCAAAGTAGTAAATTTACAGGAAATATACTTCATACATGAGGGGCACTATCTACGATGGTTAAGTAAATATGCCGGTATGCAAGTGACCTCTAGCGTCGAGCAGGATCCCGCTCTGCTACCAGGCTCTGTTTGAGGTCTGACTAGGGGAACCTTACCAGAACAATTAAAAGAAAAAGCAAAATGGCAGCGGCGTACCACTGGGCATCTTAGATCGAGCAGGATCCCGCTCTGCTACCAGGCTCTGTTTGAGGTCTGACTAGGGGAACCTTACCAGAACAATTAAAAGAAAAAGCAAAACGGCAGCGGCGTACCACTGGGCATCTTAGATCTGAGATATGCTAGTTACATATAGTCCACGTGTCTTGGTTCCGCGGGTGTCTGTGCTTACGTGCCAGGTTCGATACCTCAGCTGCACGGCACTTGACGGGGGAGTTAAGGGTCCTCCGACCTCTTCTATTGCCACAGGTACCAGTTGTATGTTGGAAGTCTGCTTTTGTTAGAACTGATGCCCAGGCGAGTACAGCATTCATCTCGTTTGTAGCCCACTTGGCTCCGCCTGATGGATACCCGCTTCTGCATGGGTCCGTCGCTCGCCTCGTGTGTCCGGTCCCCCCAGAGAAGGTCTGTTATGGGCAGTGGGTCCTGTGATCTGTCTCCCTCTCTCCCAGTGCTGGAACCCTCAGGCACCTGGCTTTAAGGTCCTCCGTCGAGGTAGTTGTCTTGCTTGCGGCTCATAAGGTTCCGTGTTGTGGGAGTGGATGGTGAGGAGTCACAAGCCGCCGCCATCTCGCAGGGTAGGCCTCCGACGTTTCTTGCACCCCAGTCACCTCACCCCTCATGCTCTCCCTAGTAGGGACCAGGATGACCCCCCCGGCCCAAAGGGGGGAAGCGGGACCGGCAAGCCGCTCTGGCAGTCGGCGTGTGGCAGCTAGGAGGAGAGGCCCGGCAGCGGCCGTCCACCTCGCTCCCCTCCCAAGTAGGCCGCAGCCCTCAAAGCCTCGTTCTTCCCCTGTGGGTTACAAAGCTCCCGATCTCGGGGTCCGCTACCTCTCCCACAGCCGTGGGTGTCTCATCAGCTTGTCTTTCATCGTTTTAATCTGCCGTTTGCAGCCTAAGAGGCCCGGTTTCTCCGGAGCCTCTCCTGCATGCGACCGGTTAGCATGGCGGTCCGGCCCCGCCCCCTATATATTTTATTTTTATTGGATTTTCTTTTTTGTATGTGTTTCTCCACATTTCAAAAGCATAGTATAACATTGCATTATAACAGTGTAAAAAGACAGTATTTAACAACAACGCAACATCGCACCATTTTATACATGTAGTACGTTATCAGTAACAGTTGTATTTGGCCTAGATTTCACAATACTTTCATATTAGTTATGGTAAACATTCATCAGATTTATGTTATGCTTGTTCGGGGTATCACCTTGTCCTAAGCCTGTTATGTCTAGGTAGTTTAATTGTTGGGAAAAGGAGGAGAGAACATCTCATGGTCCTCACTCTCTTTCCTAGCATTATTCCCTGTCCCCTTTCTGATTTCCTTCCCTCCCTCTGGCTTAATGTAATGGCGTTTAGCCTTAAGCCTGTCTTTCTCTCAGGAATTATTTCCAGGGTTGCCATATGACTTTGTATCTGTGATATTTGTCTAGAGATCCCCATCTTAGTTCCTTCATCTCATGGAAATGTTCTCTTTTTAGATACCAATCTTTTTTAGAGGGCGGAGTCACCGATTTCCAGTGATTCACTATTGAGCTTTTTTTTTTTTTTTTATTGACCTCATTTATTAGAGACTAATCACTCTGCAAGTATATGGCCGTGCATCGAGGGGAAAGAGATTGTGTGCTCAGTGACCAATCTATTGTGTGTAAGGGAATGGCGAACCTTACATTTCATCTCACAATCACTGTATGTAAGGGAATGAGAGATCCAACGGTGAGGGACAGAATGGACAGACTAGATGCTGTGTATCGGATTGTGTGTAGGAATGGACAGATCAATTACCGTGTATTGGAGATTGTGTGTAGGAATGAACAGAGAAGATGTTGTGTATCAGATTGTGTGTAGGAATGGATAGATCAGTTGCCGTGTATCGGAGATTGTGTGTAGGAATGGACAGATTAGCCTCTCTGTTGACACAGCTATTGTTCGGGAGTAGGAAGGTTCCTGCCTGTCTCCCAGGGCCCCTTGCCGGCCCCCGCAGCCTCCATCCTACATTCCTGCCGGCTGCCGTCTCCATGACTCAGTCTGTACCAGCCGCCATCTTGCTCCGCCTCTCTCACTATTGAGCTTTTTGCCGCTTTTTGCCGCTGTCAGCATAAAGTAAATGAGTGTTTGAATTTATGGTGTGGTATTTTGAAGTGGTATAGGAGAAGTGCCTCTGGGTTGAAGGGTATGGACGTGTCTATCACTAGATTGACAGTATTCCAGACTTCTTTCCAGAAGCCCGATACTGCACTGCATGACCACCATATGTGTCTTTATCTGAGTTGCATCTCCAACATATTGGTGATGAGTTGGAGTCAAATCTGTGTATATCCACCGGGGTGGTATACCACTTGGAAATGAATTTATAATTAAACCATCATTTTATTTATATACTAAATTAGAACTGGATTTAACTAAGAAAAGAAAATATTTTAAACATGATTTATAATTTTAAACAATATTTGTCCATCTAGTTCCCACTAACATTCGGAAACTACACTAGGATTATCCATCATATCCTGACACATACGGTAAAGATTCACTAGGATTGTCAATCATATTCTTACTCTGATGGTCATGTTGCACTAGAACTATTCATAATATCGTCACACAAATTGTTAAATTATTATTATTATTATTATTATTATTATTGGTATTTATATAGCGCCAACTAATTCCGCAGCGCTTTACAATATTATGAAAAGGGGGGAAATTTAAAGTAAATGAGAAAATTACACAGTGACACAGGAACAATAAGTAGATATTGGACTACGCTTCTAATTCTAAAATAGATATTAAAACTAGGATGGTCTGACTGTACTAGGATTATACTTCTCATTGTCACATGGATGGTTAGACTGTGCTGGTATTATACTTCTCATTGTCACATGGATGGTCAGACTGTGCTGGTATTATACTTCTCATTGTCACATGGATGGTTAGACTGTGCTAGTATTATACTTCTCATTGTCACATGGATGGTTAGACTGTGCTGGTATTATACTTCTCATTGTCACATGGATGGTCAGACTGTGCTGGTATTATACTTCTCATTGTCACATGGATGGTCAGACTGTGCTGGTATTATACTTCTCATTGTCACATGGATGGTCAGACTGTGCTGGTATTATACTTCCTACTGTCACATGGATGGTTAGACTGTGCTAATATTATACTTCTCATTGTCACATGGATGGTCAGACTGTGCTAATATTATACTTCTCATTGTCACATGGATGGTCAGACTGTGCTGGTATTATACTTCTCATTGTCACATGGATGGTCAGACTGTGCTAATATTATACTTCTCATTGTCACATGGATGGTCAGACTGCACTAATATTATACTTCTCACTGTCACATGGATGGTCAGACTGTACTAATATTATACTTCTCATTGTCACATGGATGGTCAGACTGCACTAATATTATACTTCTCATTGTCACATGGATGGTCAGACTGTGCTAGTATTATACTTCTCATTGTCACATGGATGGTCAGACTGTGCTAATATTATACTTCTCATTGTCACATGGATGGTCTGACTGTACTAATATTATACTTCTCATTGTCACATGGATGGTCAGACTGTGCTAGTATTATACTTCTCATTGTCACATGGATGGTCAGACTGTGCTAATATTATACTTCTCATTGTCACATGGATGGTCTGACTGTACTAATATTATACTTCTCATTGTCACATGGATGGTCAGACTGTGCTAATATTATACTTCTCATTGTCACATTGATGGTCAGACTGCACTAATATTATACTTCTCACTGTCACATGGATGGTCTGACTGTACTAGTATTATACTTCTCATTATAACATGGATGGTCTGACTGTACTAATATTATACTTCTCTCTGTCACATGGATGGTCAGACTGTGCTAATATTATACTTCTCATTGTCACATGGATGGTCAGACTGTGCTAATATTATACTTCTCATTGTCACATGGATGGTCAGACTGTGCTGGTATTATACTTCCTACTGTCACATGGATGGTTAGACTGTGCTAGTATTATACTTCTCATTGTCACATGGATGGTCAGACTGTGCTAATATTATACTTCTCATTGTCACATTGATGGTCAGACTGCACTGATTTCACTGTCACATGGATGGTCTGACTGTACTAATATTATACTTCTCATTATAACATGGATGGTCTGACTGTACTAATATTATACTTCTCACTGTCACATGGATGGTCAGACTGTGCTAATATTATACTTCTCATTGTCACATGGATGGTCAGACTGTGCTAATATTATACTTCTCATTGTCACATGGATGGTCAGACTGTGCTAATATTATACTTCTCATTGTCACATGGATGGTCAGACTGTGCTGGTATTATACTTCTCATTGTCACATGGATGGTCAGACTGTGCTGGTATTATACTTCTCATTGTCACATGGATGGTTAGACTGTGCTAGTATTATACTTCTCACTGTCACATGGATGGTCAGACTGTGCTAATATTATACTTCTCACTGTCACATGGATGGTCAGAGTGTGCTAATATTATACTTCTCACTGTCACATGGATGGTCAGAATGTGCTAATATTATACTTCTCACTGTCACATGGATGGTCAGACTGTGCTAATATTATACTTCTCATTGTCACATGGATGGTCAGACTGTGCTAATATTATACTTCTCACTGTCACATGGATGGTCAGACTGTGCTGGTATTATACTTCTCATTGTCACATGGATGGTCAGACTGTGCTGGTATTATACTTCTCATTGTCACATGGATGGTCAGACTGTGCTGGTATTATACTTCCTACTGTCACATGGATGGTTAGACTGTACTAATATTATACTTCTCATTGTCACATGGATGGTCAGACTGCACTAATATTATACTTCTCATTGTCACATGGATGGTCAGACTGTGCTAGTATTATACTTCTCATTGTCACATGGATGGTCAGACTGCACTAATATTATACTTCTCATTGTCACATGGATGGTCAGACTGTGCTAGTATTATACTTCTCATTGTCACATGGATGGTCAGACTGTGCTAATATTATACTTCTCATTGTCACATGGATGGTCTGACTGTACTAATATTATACTTCTCATTGTCACATGGATGGTCAGACTGTGCTAGTATTATACTTCTCATTGTCACATGGATGGTCAGACTGTGCTAATATTATACTTCTCATTGTCACATGGATGGTCTGACTGTACTAATATTATACTTCTCATTGTCACATGGATGGTCAGACTGTGCTAATATTATACTTCTCATTGTCACATTGATGGTCAGACTGCACTAATATTATACTTCTCACTGTCACATGGATGGTCAGACTGTACTAATATTATACTTCTCATTGTCACATGGATGGTCAGACTGCACTAATATTATACTTCTCATTGTCACATGGATGGTCAGACTGTGCTAGTATTATACTTCTCATTGTCACATGGATGGTCAGACTGTGCTAATATTATACTTCTCATTGTCACATGGATGGTCTGACTGTACTAATATTATACTTCTCATTGTCACATGGATGGTCAGACTGTGCTAGTATTATACTTCTCATTGTCACATGGATGGTCAGACTGTGCTAATATCATACTTCTCATTGTCACATGGATGGTCTGACTGTACTAATATTATACTTCTCATTGTCACATGGATGGTCAGACTGTGCTAATATTATACTTCTCATTGTCACATTGATGGTCAGACTGCACTAATATTATACTTCTCACTGTCACATGGATGGTCTGACTGTACTAGTATTATACTTCTCATTATAACATGGATGGTCTGACTGTACTAATATTATACTTCTCTCTGTCACATGGATGGTCAGACTGTGCTAATATTATACTTCTCATTGTCACATGGATGGTCAGACTGTGCTAATATTCTACTTCTCATTGTCACATGGATGGTCAGACTGTGCTAATATTATACTTCTCATTGTCACATGGATGGTCTGACTGTACTAATATTATACTTCTCATTGTCACATGGATGGTCAGACTGTGCTAATATTATACTTCTCATTGTCACATTGATGGTCAGACTGCACTAATATTATACTTCTCACTGTCACATGGATGGTCTGACTGTACTAGTATTATACTTCTCATTATAACATGGATGGTCTGACTGTACTAATATTATACTTCTCTCTGTCACGTGGATGGTCAGACTGTGCTAATATTATACTTCTCATTGTCACGTGGATGGTCAGACTGTGCTAATATTATACTTCTCATTGTCACATGGATGGTCAGACTGTGCTAATATTATACTTCTCATTGTCACATGGATGGTCAGACTGTGCTGGTATTATACTTCCTACTGTCACATGGATGGTTAGACTGTGCTAGTATTATACTTCTCATTGTCACATGGATGGTCAGACTGTGCTAATATTATACTTCTCATTGTCACATTGATGGTCAGACTGCACTGATTTCACTGTCACATGGATGGTCTGACTGTACTAATATTATACTTCTCATTATAACATGGATGGTCTGACTGTACTAATATTATACTTCTCACTGTCACATGGATGGTCAGACTGTGCTAATATTATACTTCTCATTGTCACATGGATGGTCAGACTGTGCTAATATTATACTTCTCATTGTCACATGGATGGTCAGACTGTGCTAATATTATACTTCTCATTGTCACATGGATGGTCAGACTGTGCTGGTATTATACTTCTCACTGTCACATGGATGGTCAGACTGTGCTAATATTATACTTCTCATTGTCACATGGATGGTCAGACTGTGCTAATATTATACTTCTCACTGTCACATGGATGGTCAGACTGTGCTAATATTATACTTCTCATTGTCACATGGATGGTCAGACTGTGCTAATATTATACTTCTCACTGTCACATGGATGGTCAGACTGTGCTAATATTATACTTCTCATTGTCACATGGATGGTCAGACTGTGCTAATATTATACTTCTCATTGTCACATGGATGGTCTGACTGTACTAATATTATACTTCTCATTGTCACGCGGATGGTCAGACTGCACTAATATTATACTTCTCACTGTCACATGGATGGTCAGAATGTGCTAATATTATACTTCTCATTATAACATGGATGGTCAGACTGTGCTAGTATTATACTTCTCACTGTCACATGGATGGTCAGAATGTGCTAATATTATACTTCTCATTATAACATGGATGGTCAGACTGTGCTAATATTATACTTCTCACTGTCACATGGATGGTCAGAATGTGCTAATATTATACTTCTCATTATAACATGGATGGTCAGACTGTGCTAATATTATACTTCTCACTGTCACATGGATGGTCAGACTGTGCTAATATTATACTTCTCATTGTCACATGGATGGTCAGACTGTACTAATATTATACTTCTCACTGTCACATGGATGGTCAGACTGTGCTAATATTATACTTCTCACTGTCACATGGATGGTCAGACTGTGCTAATATTATACTTCTCATTGTCACATGGATGGTCAGACTGTGCTAATATTATACTTCTCATTGTCACATGGATGGTCAGACTGTGCTAATATTATACTTCTCATTGTCACATGGATGGTCAGACTGTGCTAATATTATACTTCTCATTGTCACATGGATGGTCAGACTGTGCTAATATTATACTTCTCATTGTCACATGGATGGTCAGACTGCGCTAATATTATACTTCTCACTGTCACATGGATGGTCAGACTGTGCTAATATTATACTTCTCATTATAACATGGATGGTCAGACTGTGCTAATATTATACTTCTCACTGTCACATGGATGGTCAGAATGTGCTAATATTATACTTCTCATTATAACATGGATGGTCAGACTGTGCTAATATTATACTTCTCACTGTCACATGGATGGTCAGACTGTGCTAATATTATACTTCTCATTGTCACATGGATGGTCAGACTGTACTAATATTATACTTCTCACTGTCATATGGATGGTCAGACTGTGCTAATATTATACTTCTCACTGTCACATGGATGGTCAGACTGTGCTAATATTATACTTCTCATTGTCACATGGATGGTCAGACTGTGCTAATATTATACTTCTCATTGTCACATGGATGGTCAGACTGTGCTAATATTATACTTCTCATTGTCACATGGATGGTCAGACTGCGCTAATATTATACTTCTCACTGTCACATGGATGGTCAGACTGTGCTAATATTATACTTCTCATTGTCACATGGATGGTCAGACTGTGCTAATATTATACTTCTCATTGTCACATGGATGGTCAGACTGTGCTAATATTATACTTCTCATTGTCACATGGATGGTCAGACTGTGCTAATATTATACTTCTCATTGTCACATGGATGGTCAGACTGTGCTAATATTATACTTCTCATTGTCACATGGATGGTCAGACTGTGCTAATATTATACTTCTCATTGTCACATGGATGGTCTGACTGTACTAATATTATACTTCTCATTGTCACGCGGATGGTCAGACTGTGCTAGTATTATACTTCTCACTGTCACATGGATGGTCAGAATGTGCTAATATTATACTTCTCATTATAACATGGATGGTCAGACTGTGCTAGTATTATACTTCTCACTGTCACATGGATGGTCAGAATGTGCTAATATTATACTTCTCATTATAACATGGATGGTCAGACTGTGCTAATATTATACTTCTCACTGTCACATGGATGGTCAGACTGTGCTAATATTATACTTCTCACTGTCACATGGATGGTCAGACTGTGCTAATATTATACTTCTCATTGTCACATGGATGGTCAGACTGTACTAATATTATACTTCTCACTGTCACATGGATGGTCAGACTGTGCTAATATTATACTTCTCACTGTCACATGGATGGTCAGACTGTGCTAATATTATACTTCTCATTGTCACATGGATGGTCAGACTGTGCTAATATTATACTTCTCATTGTCACATGGATGGTCAGACTGTGCTAATATTATACTTCTCATTGTCACATGGATGGTCAGACTGCGCTAATATTATACTTCTCACTGTCACATGGATGGTCAGACTGTGCTAATATTATACTTCTCATTGTCACATGGATGGTCAGACTGTGCTAATATTATACTTCTCATTGTCACATGGATGGTCAGACTGTGCTAATATTATACTTATCATTGTCACATGGATGGTCAGACTGTGCTAATATTATACTTCTCATTGTCACATGGATGGTCAGACTGTGCTAATATTATACTTCTCATTGTCACATGGATGGTCAGACTGTGCTAATATTATACTTCTCATTGTCACATGGATGGTCAGACTGTGCTAGTATTATACTTCTCACTGTCACATGGATGGTCAGACTGTGCTAATATTATACTTCTCATTGTCACATGGATGGTCAGACTGTGCTAATATTATACTTCTCATTGTCACATGGATGGTCAGACTGTGCTAATATTATACTTCTCATTGTCACATGGATGGTCAGACTGTGCTAGTATTATACTTCTCATTGTCACATGGATGGTCAGACTGTGCTAATATTATACTTCTCATTGTCACATGGATGGTCAGACTGTGCTGGTATTATACTTCTCATTATAACATGAATGGTCAGACTGTGCTAATATTATACTTCTCATTGTCACATGGATGGTCAGACTGTGCTAATATTATACTTCTCATTGTCACATGGATGGTCAGACTGTGCTAATATTATACTTCTCATTGTCACATGGATGGTCAGACTGTGCTAATATTATACTTCTCATTGTCACATGGATGGTCAGACTGTGCTAATATTATACTTCTCATTGTCACATGGATGGTCAGACTGTGCTAGTATTATACTTCTCACTGTCACATGGATGGTCAGACTGTGCTAATATTATACTTCTCATTGTCACATGGATCATCTGACTGTGCTAATATTATACTTCTCATTGTCACATGGATGGTCAGACTGTGCTAATATTATACTTCTCATTGTCACATGGATGGTCAGACTGTGCTAGTATTATACTTCTCACTGTCACATGGATGGTCAGACTGTGCTAATATTATACTTCTCATTGTCACATGGATGGTCAGACTGTGCTAATATTATACTTCTCACTGTCACATGGATGGTCTGACTGTACTAATATTATACTTCTCACTGTCACATGGATGGTCTGACTGTACTAGTATTATACTTCTCATTATAACATGGATGGTCAGACTGTGCTAATATTATACTTCTCATTGTCACATGGATGGTCAGACTGTGCTAATATTATACTTCTCACTGTCACATGGATGGTCAGACTGTGCTAATATTATACTTCTCATTGTCACATGGATGGTCAGACTGTGCTAATATTATACTTCTCACTGTCACATGGATGGTCAGACTGTGCTAATATTATACTTCTCATTGTCACATGGATGGTCTGACTGTACTAATATTATACTTCTCATTGTCACGCGGATGGTCAGACTGTGCTAGTATTATACTTCTCACTGTCACATGGATGGTCAGAATGTGCTAATATTATACTTCTCATTATAACATGGATGGTCAGACTGTGCTAATATTATACTTCTCACTGTCACATGGATGGTCAGACTGTGCTAATATTATACTTCTCATTATAACATGGATGGACAGACTGTGCTAATATTATACTTCTTATTAAAACATTGATAACCAGACTGTGCTGGTATTATACTTCTCATTGTCACATGGATGGTCAAACTGTGCTAGTATAATACTTCTCGTTGTCACATGGATGGTTAGACTGTACTAATATTATACTTCTTATTAAAACATTGATGGTCAGACTGTGCTAATATTATACTTCGTTTTACAACTGTCCAGTTGATTCTAGTATGGTACATCATATAATGCTCTAGATGTGTTACATTTTATTGTAAATCTTTCTTACATACACAACCCTGTTTTCTTTGCTTGTATATGACTATCTGGTCAGTGAGCACAAGAATATTTAAAAAATATTAAGAAAATGTTGGCTCCATTAGAAACCGATAGTATGAGTGTTATTCTACTGTACCCATCACAACCTCCTCCCCAACATAGACTGTGCGTTTCTCTTTTGATATACTCGCCACTCACCATGTCAGTGCCCAGATCTATACAGAGGATGGTAACTGTGCCCAGTGGCAGGGGGATGTTGGCAATGATGAAGAATAGAAAAGGGGTAATCTCTGGGATGTTACTGGTCAACGTGTACGCAATGGACTTCTTCAGGTTATCAAAAATTAGACGTCCTAATAGAGAAAGAGAGCAAGACAGGTCCTTAATCATGTATTAATCCTTAGAAACAAATGTTTTATTCTAAAACATAGAGATATCTGGAGAAATATAATGTGTTACATAAGTTTTGACCAAAAGAAAAAAATAAACGGGATCCTAACATAGTATGACACCATGAAACCAGTGTTGAATTAAAGGTTAATCTGAATTGCAACACTTATTTTAAACACATAATGTGTATCTATTTATATACAGTATACAGAGTGAATATTGCTATTCTGGGACACCCAAAATATTTGGAAACTGTCCATATTTATTCATTCATTTTCCTCCCCAAGAAACGTTGGGGTGCAGAGTATTGGAGATTTTATTTTATATTGAGTCATGCTGAATTATTAGTTGTGGGGGGGGGGGGGGGGGGGGGAATAATTGTAGCATATACAGTTTCTTTGCTAGAATAACCTACAAATTAAATGCCCTATTATTTTGTAATTTAATTCTAAAATTCCCATCTTTGTACTTTTATCTCTTCAAATGATAATTACAACTTGATCTACTGTAGCTCAGCCATATATCAGGTTACAGGGAACCTTTAAATCAGCCAGCTAACTCCTCCCTGGTAAAGATTGCTATAAACCTCTGTCATTCGTTGGAAGTAGAACCCTTTGCTTACAGGTCCCACTCTGTGTGAGGATTCTACACGGGACTTACAAACCTTCCTCCACTCCAGTCACAATGGACGCAAAGTTGTCATCCAATAAGATCATGTCTGCAGCTTGCTTTGAGACATCAGATCCTGCTATACCCATAGCCACGCCAATGTCGGCCTTCTTCAAAGCTGGGGAATCGTTCACACCATCACCAGTTACAGCTACAATGGCGCCCTGTGTCAGAGAAGACATTTAGTCCAAAATCAAACAATGCATATATAGGAATATCTATTTAAAAAATTTACTTGTATGTGCCATTTAGTTTGCCCTGAGTTATATCCCCATTTATCCTGTTGAGGTTGTATATTCCGATGAGCCACCAAACTTTGATAGAACCATTTGGAAAGGGATTGGAATTTGGGTGGCTAATGTGGAGCTACAAGCCCAGAGAGGCAACATTTGACCAGGAAGCTAACAACTGGCTGTATTGATAAAACAAATTGCCAACCCACTATGTAGCAGATGGACAAAAACTGCACCTAAATACTCCTTCAACTTTTAAAATCTAGATTTAGTTGTAGGGTTACAGTATTTGAGGAATCTCCCCAAATTACCTTGAGTTGGGCTCACATTTGAAGTCCCCATTTAATAAATATAATGTGACATGATGTTAATCAATGATGTAGTGGAGCATTTCCGAGGGGGACTTGAAGTAGCAAATTTAGTATTTATATAAAAATGAGTATTATGAGCAGGAGCCAATTTTATATTCAGAATATTTAGACATTCCTTTTGTGACGGGACACCTGACACCCCGACTGGGACCTCAAGCTCGCTTCCTAGCTATCACCCGGACACCAGTAGTGCTTAATCCCCAAGCCGCCTCAGCTTGGCTGGGGTCTCTCTGTAGCTTTCCGCCCTGGAACAGGGTCCTGGGTACATATCCAAGTGATCACTCTCTCCTGCAGAGTGTATAGCTGTTTAGCTGTCTCACCCAAGCACTAGCCAAGACTTAGTGAAGGGTGAAGTAGGACTGATTTTATTGAACACAACACAGGTATTTTATAGGCACATTCACCACAGGAGGTCATAAGTTTAAACAATGAAGGTCCCTCCCCCGAGTCTTGGCGTCCAGGACATAATTAGTTTAAGTCACCATTATTTAATTACCTGCTGGAGACCAAGAAGTGATGCATAATAACAGTTTCACAATCACACAATAACCCAATTAACTTCCATTAGTGTAAATGCATTACTGTGTTTACAAGGCAGGGTGGGGGACAAACAACAACAAGGGCTGAGGACCACATTGGAGATTTAAGAGATTTAATTGGAGATAAACTTGCCTGGAAGTGTCTCTGGGACAATGGGACCACACACTCCTGGGAGTACAACAAGGAAATTGGGGAGAAAAACACACCCTGTACCTATAATGGGTGACTAAAACATAGGAGTAGTCTGGGGATCTCCATAAAGTATCCATCTTCAGCCCCCAGTGATGGTGACCACCGTCACACTTTTATCTTCTGAATAACAGATCCAGATACAGCCCACATTCAAATGCAGCAATATGTATTCCCTTCACTCCCATAAACATCTAATTCAGATAATCAGTAACACATTTAAGTCTATCCTAATATTCCCTCCCAATTTCCAGCAGATAATCCTTCAGATAAATTAATTTACAGGGATGTAAACTACTTCAGAATCTACAAGGGAAGCCAGGTACCCTAACAGTATCACTGAAGAGAGGGTACACATGAGATGGACACCTAGACAGCAAGTTTCCGAGCCATAGTTTAGGTGAAGAAGGAAGATTTTTTATTGTTACAAATGCATGACTCTATGCAAGTGAGTTGCTGAAGTTTAGGCTTTGTAATTTATATAGAGGGTACATAGTGCTTTTTGGTGATCAAAGTCATATTTTTAATATATATTTTTTTCTTTTACCACATACCATTCTCTGGCAGCCCTCCACAATGATCAGCTTCTGCTGAGGGGATGTCCGGGCAAACACGATCTCTGTGTGGTTTTTCAGAATGTCATCCAACTGTTCAGACGTCATGTCTTTAAGGTCAGAACCATGGACCACACAAGCCTTGGCCTCTCTGAGAAAGGCAAGATTACAGACAGACATATCTATTCAGCTGTCACCTTGTAAGAGGATGTTACAGAATCACCAAAGTCCGCTCCCACCTTATAGTACTTCAACTATCTAAATTGGGTTTGAAAAGATAATTTTAAGACCATGTTCTCAGTTTGCATGCACAGCAAGTCTCAGGGAAATCATATTTCTAAAATTTAAAAACTATATAATACAACTTCCAACTACTATATAACCAGCTCGACTTGGTTCGTTAGAAGGTTAGAATAACTAGGTTGAAACCTGTTGTTGATACAATGAGTGACCATCCTTAGATCACAGATATCAAAAGCACTTGTTCCATGCTATGCACTAATCTTTAGACCATGTGCTGGCAAATCTCCCCTTCCTTTTACTCTATGTATTATACCGGCTTATTATTTTATAAGTATTCCAGTTATTTAATAAAATAATTGAAGAATTATAAAGGCTACGTTGATACAGTTTTTTTTCCCAATAATGCATTTAATTGGTATTAGCATATATACAGCTAGGGTTTTAGTGTTAATATGCTACATTTATTTCTTCCTGACCCACAGAGTCTATTCGTCTATTCGGTTGAATGTTTCAACTTCACGTTTGCAAATCAGTTACAAACTCAATTAATAAATCCCCAAATCTTAAAGGGATCGAGTGATAACAAGAAATAACCGAAGAACATGACACCGATAAATGGATGTAATGGTCAGTGTGTGAAGCAATTCACAACCAAAGGAATTGCTTGGCATCCCACAATGCATGGGGACATCATTTGGGTGACAGCAGGTGGCTGGGTGTGCAGCTGTCGTGGTAGTTATGGGACTGCTAGTGTTTTGCAGGGCATTAACATTCTATCTATGCATTTAACATTCTATCATCTACTGCATTTGCAATCAACCTTTCAACACTACAGAAGAGGACTCTGCTACATTTAATTACACTATACTCTGTGTCTAATTGCACTTTTTTTTTTATTACTCTACTCAGTGTTGGTGGGGTGGTTACATCACAGTAAAACAAGCCCACCGACCTGGGGTTCACCTGATTAACCGGGATGTTTAGCCGAGCTGCAATGTCCTCCACCGTCTCGTTTCCCTCTGAGATAATGCCCACACCTTTAGCAATGGCCTTTGCTGTAATCGGATGGTCACCAGTGACCATAATCACCTGGAAAGACAGTCATTGAAGAATTATCAGTGCCAATTTTCATGAAATCCATGTTTTGTTTTGTTTTGTAATGGAGCATGTTCTACTTGATGTGCAAAATGGTGTCTAAAGTTTTTACGTTTTACAGCTACTCTGATTATTTAGACCCTGTGTTTTTATTTATTTTTATTTTAGCTAATTTTAGGATGCAGCATTATGAAGACACACTTCCTTGCATAACCTGACACTTGTATCACCGGGACGCTGTAAAGACAGTAATTCGTTCTGAAACAGACATTGTTCAAAATGCGTGTTTGCATTTTTATCCCCAAAAAATAGCATATTTGCCTGCCATTAAAATGATGGATAAATATAAGGTTTAAAATACTCTCTTCATGTCTCCCATTTTATCTCCCTTTACCATTGACACATTCGTCATCTATATTGTAAATATATTTTTATTGGGTAGTTTCCATATTTTGTGATGATATACAGTGCGGACACGCAGGTCCCAATAAGAACTTGTTAAGGGTCTAAAAGGGTTAGGTAATTTGAGAGAGTGGGGTAGTTGAACATGCAAACATAGAGTGGTGACACGCAGGTCACAGTGTAGCGACAGTAGCAGTGTCTAGTTGGACTCGCAGGTCCCATGAAACATACATATACATATTTTTGCTTTTTTTTTTTTTTTTTTTCCCTTTTTTATAATGAAGCAAAACATTAGGCTATAACATAAAGAAAATTGGGATCTAGTGATTTGGTGATGGTATGCAGTGCTTATTCCAGTATATCACAGATCCCCATTACAAAGTGCCTCCAATATCTTCTAATAATTTTCGCTTCTAATAAAGGTAACGTTGCAACAGTATTGTAACTAGTCAAACTTTGCTCACTAGGAGTACATGAGTGTTAGCGAACATAACAGATCGTATTTCACAGTGGGGGGGGGGGGAGGAGTGAGGTGTCAGACGGTGTGGAAGGTGGGCCTCTTACTGGTCTCTGTAAAGTGTGTCTGGTAGGAATGGCGAATCGTAATTTTAATCTTTTCGGAGGTACACCGCTAAGTGTCCGTGTTGAGCCCCTTTGCCTATGACAACGTGTTAGGGTGTCTGGGTTGTTGACGGGTGTTGTGTACTTTAGTCCCCAAGTCCGGAGAGCCTAAGTGGCCTGGGCTGGGTGTGTGTCTTATTCTTGTCTGTTACCTCGGTGTCTGGCGGCAGTGTCCCTGCCCATGTCTACCGTCAATGTGTTCCAGCCTTGGGTTTAGGTGGTCTGTCAGGCGATGGTTAGTAACGGTTATCATGTATCTAAGGGAGTGGTCTCCTGTTTATACGCTGTCGGGGTGTAGGTAACTGCGCCTGTTCCGTGGTATTGTCGGTTTGGGCGTAGTGGGGGCTATAGTATATCTGCCTTGTATCGTCCTCCGATAATGCGCGTGTGTGTAGTGAAGTTTGATAGGTGCGTGTGTGAGGTTGCTTGGGTGTGTTAGATCGGGGAGGGTGGGGGGGTGTGAAGGAGCCTAGAGGTGAGGGCGGGGGGGGGGAGGGAGGGGGTAAGTGGGGGGGGAGAGGATGCTGCCAAATCCCCCAGCGGCGTGCCCAAGCCCCCCCCCACGTCTCTCGGACCGTCTCCCCTCAGTGGTCACGATCGCCCCTGTCGCCAATTAGGCCGTGTATAGTATCCAGGGTGTCCAGCTTGTAATGTGTTTTTCGTATCTCCCCTGCAGTTCCGCGATTTTGGCTTCTGCTGTCCTAATGTCTTCCACTGTGCGCTTCCAGTGTTCCAGTGTGGGTGGGGTCTCCGACTTCCAGTGGAGAGGGATGAGAGTCTTGGCCGCGTTGAGCAAGTGTCTTAGGATTGATCTCCTTTAGGCCGGCACTGGGAGTTCCGTGTGGTGTAAGAGCGCTGCTTCCATGGTCAGCTGTGTTGGCTCGTCCATGATCTCTTTAATTTCGTGCTCGATACTGGTCCAGAACGGTTTGATCTTAGCGCAGTCCCACCATATGTGTCGTAGGGAACCAGGTTCTTCGCCGCATCTCCAGCAGGTGTTTGGGATCGTTGGGTTATAGCGGTGTATCAGGCTCGGTGTGCGATACCAGTGGGATAGAAGCTTATAGTTTGTTTCTTGATGGTGCGAGCTGGATGAGCTTTTGTGTTGTAGAAGCAGTATTTTTTCCCATTGTTCGGTTGTGAACGTAGTCCCTGTCCAGTCTTCCCATTGCCGTTTGTAGAGGGAGTTGTGGGTTCGATGTCCCGTTACCAGGTTTTGGTACATGGTTGACACCCTGCTTTCCGTTTCTGGCGTCTGCGTGCAGAGACCCTCGAACCACGTTAGGTCCCTGTGTAGCGATCCCCTGCGCGGCATGTTGTGGTAATAATGTGCGAGTTGGGCGTAGTGAAATTGGTGCATAAGCGTGGGTGGTCCCGTCGTCGTAATGTCCCTGAGCTGGCGTATTCCCGAATTATTAAGGACCGCGTGAATTGGGATATATCCGGCTCGGTTGGCCATCGGCCAGGCGCTCGGTGGCAGGTTGTCTCCTAAGTTTGGGTTGTACGTGATTGGTATGAGGGGGCTGGGTTTGGGTGAAATTTGTTGGTCCTTCCTCAGGGTGGTCCAGTGTTGCAGGGTGTGCGCGATGGGTGAGTCGGCTCCCAGGACTGTTTGTGCATCTGCGTCCTTGTGCCAGACCAGCGTGTGTAGTTGTTTGTCTACCGCTTCCCTCCATAGTGTCACCCATCTTTTGTGTGGTGAATCTGTGTGTAGTTCCTTGATCCTCTGTAAGATTGTTGCCTGATGATATTTTCTGATATCTGGTAGTGCCAATCCGCCCCAGGGCCTGGGGAGGCAGAGTTTGTCATAGCTGACTCTCGCTCTCTCCCCCCGCCATACGTATCGGATGAGCGCTGTTTTTAGTGTTGCGAAGAACGTTTGCGGGACTGTCTGCGGGGTTGTCTGAAGGACGTATAGTATCCGCGGGAGGACATTCATTTTTATGACTGCGATCCTCCCTAGCCAGGATATGTGGGGATAGTTCCACCGTTTAAGGTCCGCTAGGATGTTAGCCAGGAGCGGGGCGTGGTTATGGGCATAGACCTCTTTAGTCGTATCCGGTATCCACAGTCCGAGGTATCTCATTTTGTCCTTACACCAGTGAAAAGGGAACCTGCTAATTATTTTCTCGCAATCTGCTTTCGGGGTCGTGACGTTCAGGATGTCGCATTTGGGGAGGTTTAATTTGAGTCCAGATAGTCTACCGTACCTGTCGAATTCGGTCATGAGCTTGGGGAGTGTGTCCACTGGATTATTAAGGAAGAAAAGCATATCATCCGCATTATACATACATAAAACAAGTGGAGCTTTTAGATTTCAGCAGGCGTTCTGTAAAAGTAAAATACATACAGAAAATAGTGCAATATGTCTATAACACAGTATATAGAAAAGGGTTAAAATATTTGTTAAACTCACAAGCCTGGAGTCATACCCTCATATGACTCTGGTGGTATAAGCCTCTGGACCATTTGGGGGTTGTCCAG
The DNA here is from genome assembly GCF_036172605.1 of Pelobates fuscus. NCBI lineage: Eukaryota > Metazoa > Chordata > Amphibia > Anura > Pelobatidae > Pelobates > Pelobates fuscus. Next base: position 94,883,456 of record NC_086329.1, read on the forward strand.
ACCCTTCTTTGGCAGCGTGCTGGATGTTGAGTAATTCCTTTGGTGTCTTTCTGACTGGTTTCCAAAATAAGAGTAAGTACCCAGTGTGTCAGGATTTAAAAAACGATTTATTCCAAAGAAATATAAAAACAAGATATATATATAATAAAAAATACTTATCCCAGGTAATACTGGGTAGACTCAATAGTCTCAAGTTCAAGTAGATAAACAAGATATATATATAATAAAAAATACTTATCCCAGGTAATACTGGGTAGACTCAATAGTCTCAAGTTCAAGTAGATAGTCCAAAACGCGTTTCGCCTTCTCATAAGGCTTCCTCAGTTGGCTGTTCTGTGTTCCGTCTGTTCCAGTGGCTTTTTAAATGCCTTGTTTGCCGGTTTCACTAATTTTGTCGTTTACTTCCGGTTTCGGCACTTCCGGTTTGCGTCCTTTTGGAACGCAACGTGCGTTCCAACATCAGTTTCGTCGTTGGACTTCCGTGTGTGGGCAATTCAACAAGCTTTATTGACATAAGGAAGTGTCCATGTGCGAGAAATACTTCATATAGGAATAATTTAAGTAGAGAAGTTCGTATATTCAGAAAATTGGTACAGTATGGACTCATACATATAATATAATATTCATACTAATAAAAAATTAATTTAAAAGGTGGTTCTTTGCATTTTTGATAAGTGGACAAGCTGGGTCTACTAAAAAAAAAGGGATACACATATAAAGGAGGTAAAAGCATAATAAATACTAAAATGCATATTAATTCATAAAGTGACATAGTTCAAAATCTTTGTTTAGCCCATATGGTATCATGGTATTAAAATTGAAGATAAATTTCATTTCCTCCTTCCCTATCTTTCTAATATAGTCTCCTCCTCTCCAATCTTTTGATACTTGCTTTATTGCACTAAAGAACATTCCTTCAGGGTTTTTTTGGTGTATGATTCTGAAGTGATTGGAGACGCTATGTGACTCCAATCCATTTTTAATATTTCTTGTGTGTTCAGCCACACACAAGAAATATTAAAAATGGATTGGAGTCACATAGCGTCTCCAATCACTTCAGAATCATACACCAAAAAAACCCTGAAGGAATGTTCTTTAGTGCAATAAAGCAAGTATCAAAAGATTGGAGAGGAGGAGACTATATTAGAAAGATAGGGAAGGAGGAAATGAAATTTATCTTCAATTTTAATACCATGATACCATATGGGCTAAACAAAGATTTTGAACTATGTCACTTTATGAATTAATATGCATTTTAGTATTTATTATGCTTTTACCTCCTTTATATGTGTATCCCTTTTTTTTTTAGTAGACCCAGCTTGTCCACTTATCAAAAATGCAAAGAACCACCTTTTAAATTAATTTTTTATTAGTATGAATATTATATTATATGTATGAGTCCATACTGTACCAATTTTCTGAATATACGAACTTCTCTACTTAAATTATTCCTATATGAAGTATTTCTCGCACATGGACACTTCCTTATGTCAATAAAGCTTGTTGAATTGCCCACACACGGAAGTCCAACGACGAAACTGATGTTGGAACGCACGTTGCGTTCCAAAAGGACGCAAACCGGAAGTGCCGAAACCGGAAGTGCCGAAACCGGAAGTGCCGAAACCGGAAGTGCCGAAACCGGAAGTAAACGACAAAATTAGTGAAACCGGCAAACAAGGCATTTAAAAAGCCACTGGAACAGACGGAACACAGAACAGCCAACTGAGGAAGCCTTATGAGAAGGCGAAACGCGTTTTGGACTATCTACTTGAACTTGAGACTATTGAGTCTACCCAGTATTACCTGGGATAAGTATTTTTTATTATATATATATCTTGTTTATCTACTTGAACTTGAGACTATTGAGTCTACCCAGTATTACCTGGGATAAGTATTTTTTATTATATATATATCTTGTTTTTATATTTCTTTGGAATAAATCGTTTTTTAAATCCTGACACACTGGGTACTTACTCTTATTTTGGAAACCAGTCAGAAAGACACCAAAGGAATTACTCAACATCCAGCACGCTGCCAAAGAAGGGTCTGGACAACCCCCAAATGGTCCAGAGGCTTATACCATCAGAGTCATATGAGGGTATGACTCCAGGCTTGTGAGTTTGACAAACATTTTAACCCTTTTCTATATACTGTGTTATAGACATATTGCACTATTTTCTGTATGTATTTTACTTTTACAGAACGCCTGCTGAAATCTAAAAGCTCCACTTGTTTTATGTATGTATAATTCTATGTTTTAAGTGGTGTAGGGGATACCACTTTACAGGTGTTTTTGAGCTAGTACACTATACCTACTTCCACGTTGTGCATATTTTCTGTTGTATATCATCCGCATATGCGGCTACTTTGTGTTCGGTCGTTTTGTACCGGAAGCCCATGATCTGTTCGTTTCTCCTTATATACTCCAGTAGCGGTTCCAGGGTGAGTGCAAATATCAGGGGTGACAGTGGGCAGCCCTGTCTCGTGCCATTTCTAATGTTAAAGCTTTCAGAGAGTGCCCCGTTTACTCTGATTCTAGCTGTAGGTTGACCGTAGAGTGCTGAGATCCAGGCGAGCATACCCGTACCCATTCCCGTCCTCCGCAGGGTTTCTGTCATGAAGTCCCAGTCGACTCTATCGAATGCTTTCTCGGCGTCCGTGGAAAGCAGCAGCAGTTTGGTCGACGTGTACCTGGCTAGGTGTTGGATGGTAAACAGTCGTAACGTACTGTCCCGAGCCTCCCGTCCCGGGATGAATCCTGTTTGGTCGGGGTGCACCAGTCTGGGCATGTGAGGATGAATCCGCATCGCTAGAATCTTGGAGAATAATTTAATGTCCGTGTTAAGGAGCGAAATCGGGCGGTAGTTCCCTACCTGCTCAGTATCCTTTCCCGGTTTGGGGATCACTGTTATGGTTGCCGCCAGTGCTTCTCTATGAAAGGTGTGTCCGTCTTTTACCCCGTTGAGGGCCTCAGTTAGGTGCGGTATTAAAATGTGCCCATACTGTTTGAGGTATTCCACCGGGTAGCCATCAGGACCTGGAGCTTTACCGGATTTGGTCGTCTTCAGGGCTCGGCGTACCTCTTCCTCTGTGATGGGGGCATCCAGTTCTTCAGCTTCTAATGGTGTTAAAGTGTCACGAGGCAGGTTGTCGAGGTAGTTCCTAATATCGGTCTGTCTTGCGGCTATATTCGGTTCGGCGTCCCCTTCGCGGACGTTATACAGACCTATGTAGTATCGCTTGAAAGTATCTGCTATCTCTTCCGGGAATTGTGTCGGTGTCCCTAGGGTCGTTCGTAGGGTGTGTACTTGCGCTCTCCCCTGCGTACCCCTCAGCATTCGGGCGAGCAGCTTGCCCCCCTTGTTGGCATGTAGGTAGAAAAACGACCGCGAGCGTTTTATGGTTCTGGCGTGTCTGGAGGTGAGGAGGTCCGTTAATTGTTTCCGGGCGGTTATTAGGTCCCTGTAGGTCTGTATCTGTTGATCTCGTTTGTGCGTTAGTTCTAGGTCAGAGATCTTCTGTGTGAGGTCCCTGAGTTGCGCAGTGGCTTCTGTCTTCCGTCGGGATGCCATCTGAATAAGGTGTCCCCTCATGACACTCTTGTGGGCTTCCCAGAGCGTCATGGCGGACATTCCTTCAGTGTTGTTTTCGGCGAAGTACTGATTGAGGTGTTCCGCGATCTGGGCCTTCGTGGTCGCGTCCAGGAGTAGGGAGTCATTCATTCTCCAGGAGGTCCTGCTCGGCCTGAACAGGGGTGATGTGGTATTTATCTGCACCGCACTGTGGTCTGACCACGGCGTAGTGAGGATATCGGCTTTCCGTAGATGGGTCAGCCCTTCTTGTTGTAAGAATATGTAATCGATTCGGGTATAGCGGTGATGCAGTGTGGAATAATAGGTGTAGTCCCTGGTATCGGGTTTTAGGGCTCTCCATGCGTCTATCAGGCGCAAGTCTCTGAGCGCTTTTCGTATCGTCCGAATCGCTGAATCTGGGACACTGCTGCTACCTGTGGAGGTATCTATTCGAGGGTCCAATGGTATATTGAGGTCACCCCCAAATATTAGGGTGCCTTCAGTGAATCGTGATAATCTGGTCAGAGTTTGTCTGAGGAAACTGGCTTGTCCGGAGTTCGGTGCGTAGGCGGTGGCGAATGTATATGTTTTGCGCGCTATCTCCCCTTTAATGAAGAGGTATCTGCCTCCAGCGTCTGACAGCACATCCATGGGGGTAAATTGGAGATGGGCCGCTAGGAGGATCGCTGTTCCAGGGAGGGGGGAGGAGGGAGGATGAGGGGGGAGGGGAGGGGGAGGGAGGGAGGGGGGCGGGGGCAGAGCGTCCTGTGAGGTCAAACCGCTAGGCGATTAAGCAATTCTGTGAACAACATTAAGCATTTACAAAATTTACGATTCCAATCATATCCTATAACTCTACTGGTCTGAATAGTATATAGCGCATTTACGTTTCTAACAATATCACATTGCTCCGCAGTCCCACACAACGTATCTCCCCCCCCCATCGGGCCCACCCGTGGGACGGCGGCCCAGTGCAGAGAGCCTCATCATCATTCCCAACCGCCGACCCCCCCCACCCCCCACCACCCGCCATCCCCCCCCCCCCCCCCCCACCACCCGCCAGTATCAACACTGGCAGTAAGACACTATCAGCGTATCCCCCCTCCACCATATAACGTTCAGATTGTTACAGTCAATAGCCTCAGTTATGTAGTGTTTAAGGTCAAACCCGCGGGGGGTTCTATGGTGTACCCTCTCATGCCATCAGGGCTTCGACTTTATCCCCGTCCCATACCCCTCCCAATCATCGGTAGCTTCCCCGGTTATAGCTGTCGGCCAACGTTCCAGGTGGTGGTGGTAGGGCTTCTGTCCGTAAGCAGAAAAGGGGGGCATATAGGGCATCTCGAGTGTATGGGGTTGACGTGGTGGGGTGAGTCCCAGAGTGTGAGTGAGAGTCAGTATAGAAATATCAGTCTAAGTCCGAATGCGTCGTGTACTTATCTTTGGGGTCAGCGAAGTGGGTCGTTGTCGGTATCGGTCCACGGGAGAGTTCATGGCTCTGCAGGTGTAGGCTGCACGGGCTGAATCGTGTCCTAGGGCCTACTCATCTTCAGGCGGTGCAGGGTTTTGGTGCCTTCGGGCCTGTCGTCCGTGTGGCGAGTCCTCCCTGCGGCGCCTCTGCGCTCTCGGTGCCTGCATGTTGGGTCTGCGTTCCAGGGGGCTCAGGACCCAGTCTTCCACTTCGGTGCGGGGTAGTCCCAGCGCTTGTAAGAATGCGGGTACTTCGTCCGGCCAGTGGAGGGATTTCCATGCGTTCTCGTGTCTGGCATTTAGTGAGAAGGGGAAACCCCATTTGTAGGGTATATTGCGGCTTCGTAGTAGCTGTGTCACTGGCCTCAGAGCTCTGCGGGCCTCCAGAGTGAGGGGTGATAAATCTTGGAATAGGGCAACTTCTGCCCCGCGGAACCGCCATGTTTGCCTGGCTCTAGCTTTAGTCATAATGCGTTCCTTCATCCTGTACTCATGCAGGCAGCAGATAATGTCCCTAGGCGGGTTTTCCGCTGCGCGGGGTCTTAGGGCCCTATGTGCTCTGTCAAAGTCAAAGCGCTGTGGGGCTTCTGGGCCTAAGATTACGCTGAATAGTTCTGACAGTACTGCTGCTACGTCCTCCTCACCTGGGGCTTCTGGAATATTGCGGATCCGTATGTTGGACCTGCGGCCTCTATTGTCCAGGTCTTCCGTTTGCCTCCTCAATTGGAGTAACATGTTACCCTGTCTGGTCACTGCTGTACATGTTGCGTCGAGTCGTCCTACCGTGGTGTGGTGAGTGCTTTCCAGGGTTTGTAAGCGGCCATCTTGGGCTGTGAGATCTCGTTGCAGTGCGGCAACTTCTGACCTGATCGCTTCATTCAGGTTATCGGATAGGGTTTGTAGGTCAGATTTTGTGACCATCGTGGCAGTGAGGGCCCTGATGTCGGCTCTAATATCCGCCAGTGAGAGTCCCTGTGGATCGGGTGTTCGTGCATGTGGCGTTGCGGCCTGTTCGTCGGCCATCTTGGGGCCTGGTGCAGCCCGTTGTTGCCTGCCTGGCGTGCGGAGGTATCCGTCTAGCGTGCCTGACTGGGGTGAATGTTGGGAGCCCCTCTTCGTCGGGTGAGAGTCCGACCGTTTGGTGCGTCCCATCGAGCAGGTTATGTAGTGATTTGTGCGCTGATTATAGCATAACGGGACGGAGCTCCTCAGTTAGGCGGCCATCTCCGTCGGCGTTCAAGCCACGCCCCACACATTCGTCATCTACACACTCTCACAATGCATATCTTCATGCATGCAGGGACTAGTTCTGCCTGTCAAAAGTCTGGCCAGGATGACTGACGGCCTACCTTGTCCAGCAGACCATACGCGGAGTGCCACTGAAGTGGTCATTCATGCTCCTAGTGACCAGTCCCCAGTCTTTTGAAATCTGACCAGTCACCAGCCTTTTAAGATCTGCCGGACAGGTCCCTAGGACCTACCGTATATTAGCTGGGACAATATCCCAAAATACAGGACTGTCCCAGCAAATGTGGTACTGTTGAAAATGAAAACAGCTTTTTTATGCACATGCAGAGGCATCTACTGACAGACATATCTTCATCCATAAATGAATGTACAAAGTGACTCGTACATGTGTGCGTACACACCTGTGTGCGTCATCTTCATACACGTAGACACACTGAGGTTCATACATTTACTCTCAAAAACGCATACATACATAGCTTATTTTTACATAAATTTCTATTTATGGGGTTTGTAAAACATTGTTTGTTTTTTTTAGCTTTTGTATCTATCGGAAATATTTACCTTGATTCCTGCGCTGCGGCATTTTCCAACTGCGTCAGGTACGGCAGCTCTTGGAGGGTCTATCATGGAAATGAGCCCTATGAAGCACAGGTTATCGGTGGGAAAGTTGAGTTCATCAGTGTCAAATTTAAATCCACGTGGAAAATCTGTGGGAGACATGTGCCCCTGGCAGAAGCCTGTATCAAGAGAAAGGTGGTGAGTGCATCATTTAATGTTTGATTTGAAAAAAAAGAAAGAAAAGAAACATTAAAACTATAGTAAAGAAGTGACGGCTGGGGTGGAGGGGGGCGACTTAAAGGACAGCAGGGAAGGCGGGGAAAACACAAAAGCTCATATCTGTTACCAGTGCAATGATGATAAACTTAATTTTTGCACAGAATTGACTTTAGGGAGCCCAGAACAGGGTTCCTGGCTGAATAAGTCTTGAGTTCTAGTGGTGCAATTACCAAATGGCACAAAGGTGCAAATATTTCAGTATGTGCAACATTTAGTGCCAGTAGATTGACATAAACAAAAGCAATTTAACCCCTTAAGGACACATGACGGATCTATTCCGTCATGATTCCTTTTTATTTCAGAAGTTGTGTCCTTAAGGGGTTAACTCCCAAATTCCAGAGAATTGAGCAGTGAGACTGCGTGATCAATACACCACAGTTGCTTAATTGAGCTAAAGTTGTTTGGGTGACTGTAATGTGGACGGTATGGAAATTAAAGGGGACACAATAGCCGCCAAAACAACTTTAGTTTAATAGCAGTTTCTGTGTATAGATCATGCGCCTGCAGTCTCACTGCTCAGTTCTCTGCCATTTAGGCGTTCAATCACTTTGTTTATATAGCCCTAGTGACACCTCCCCTACGTGTAACATACTCAGCCTTGCTAGACACTTCCTGTAAAGAGAGATCTGATGTTTACAATTAATTTATTGCAAATTCAGTTTCACTTAGAATTTCCTATCTCTTGTCTATAAATAGATTGCTGCTCCTGTATGTGATTAAAGTCCTATTTACAGAGCAGGAGATAAAAACTTCTAAAGTAAGTTTGAAAATGAAACCAGTTTTTTCATGCAGGCTGTGTCAGTCACAGTCAGGGGAGGTGTGACTATGGTTGTATAAATGAAAGCAAAGGTGAATTAACTCCTAAATGGCAGAAAATTGAGCACGGAGACTGCAGGGGCATGATGTATACATATATACACCTGCTTCGTTGACCGAAAGTTGTTTTGGTGACTATAGTGTCCCTTTAAAGCTGACTGGCACATTGTTCAAATGCATCTGCTGCTTCTATCTCTGTAACGGCCCAACATGATCCTGACAGCTGGGGACATTGTGGCATGTGCCCTTTCAGCTACGCTCGCTACACCTACTTCTTTCCCAGTCTTGGGCTGTGTACCAGGAGCCAGCCCCTGCCTTCTAACTAAAAGGGAAACAGAGGGCTGAACAAGTGAATCCTGAGTTGAGAGGATTATAAATTGGAGGACAAAACTGGTACTTATGGGAACTTCTCTGCTGTCTCCGTAAAAGAAATAGCTCAGGTTGACAGTTCTCAAATTAAGACTGTCCTGCCAGATCTAGGACACATGGGAGATATGACTGTTTTAGTGTTTTCCATCTATAAGATTGATGGAAAATCTTGTAATCTCCAACACCAGGCTGTGTGATGATGCCAATAATGCTACATGTACCCACTGCGTGCTGGTAATACTGTCTTCATCATAGGCAGGCATCACCGCTTATAAAACTGATCGGCTTCTCACAAACATACTACCTCGGAATCTGAAAGTATGTCGCGGGACAATTTGTTTTCTAAAGTTTTTATTAAAGTACAGAAATAGTTAAAGTGAAGTTATTCCACTCTGATTCTAGGTCAATGATAGTAAGTGTTTTTTACTGGCCCACTGGCTGATGTGTACGTCCTTGTATTAGTTCTGCGTAACTCAGAGATCGTTTGGAATTATGGAATTAAGGCCAGGAAATCCCCTGGATTATTCCAAAACACTGTAGGATTAGGTTTAGAACAGCTGAAGTCTTGACTTTCTAAATATAATAAACCTGTCAGAATATTTCATAAAGACAAAGGGCTTGTAAGCCGTGTTCCAAGTACGAACAATTTTGTGAGCCGGCTGACAGTGATACATGAATCTTTATAACAACATTTCCCTGTAGTTCGGACAGGAGCAAAATGTACTCTGTGCAAATGGCAGGATGTGGCTGTTATAAAGATGCGTTTCTTAAAGGAACACTATAGCGTTAGGGATACAAATGGGTATTACTAACAATATAGTGTCCTAGTCACCATTTAGCTTCACCTTATTTCTTTACAAAAACAAACAAAAAACAAAAACAATCTGGAGAAGATTAATAAAAATTACATCTAGCATAACTATCTATAACTTAACCTGTGTATTGCACTTTATATTTGGGTGCCTAGAGTAAGCCTTCAAGTTTAGATTCTAGATTTTTAGTGTGTTTTATAAATCTAGATTGTGGCACTGAAAAACCCACCTAATACTCTCTCCCCCAGTCCTCCAAGCTCAAAATAAGCATTTTGGAAAGCGTCCTTCATTTCCTCCTCCAGAGTCACCTCCTGGCCATGTACCATGATGGTGGAACACCGGTCAAGGATTCTTTCCGGGGCTCCTTTCATCACCAGTAGGTGGCCTTCCGGATTGTCTTCTCGCTCGTGAATTGACAGCTGGGGATGGGGAGACAAAAACAGATGCAAATCACTGGCAAGCACTTCCAGAAACAATACACATGAACTATCGAAACAGTAGCACAAGAGAAACCAGAGAAATAAAATAGACTCTATGCCGATGATTTGACTGACAAGGGAGAGCAGAAAAACTCTCCCACGGGTGGTCCTTCTGCGCTCGAAGTATTGTGAGCATAGCGCATGCACTGTGGTTGCTATGGAAACTCCCTAGCTGCTAGCCTAGGGCGTATAGGAACGTAGCGACAAATGCCAATTCCAGGCAAATCAAAGAAAACCAGAGAAGGAGCCGAGGGTGGACTGGAAGTGGGTGTTACACGAAGAGTAACACCCATGAAGCTCGGAAGATGGTGGCACTGGAACGGAGGTGAGGTGAGTATATTTTGATATTTTTACATTGAATACATTATGTGTCTTTTGTGATATTCAATGTATTTAATGTAAGTTGGCATTTACATTACAGGTTCACTTTCAATCTCTGGCAAGACTAGTGGTATATTGAGTGTAGTTTTAAGATCCACTGCATATTTTTCGTTACATTTTAACCATTCACTGTATTGTTATAGTATGTACAGAGTGGCTAAAACCGACTGGAGATTTAATGCACCAATATCAGTTCCTTACGTAAAAGAAAAAGATTTGGGTACTCACGATACGAATCAGCAAATGATTTGCAAATAAAGGCAAAGGTTTTCCTACTCGTGACTGAGTTTTGGACTGAAGTGCCAAGTCTATGTTTAGTTAATAAACACTGAAGCCAAACAGTTTGTGAAAGATATTTGTGTATAATCCATTTTTTTCTGACTTTTATGGTGCTGTATCCTCAATCAGCTCTCCAAGAACAGCGATAGCATTTTAAATTCGATAAACATGAAACATTGTGGAGACCTGGGAAGTGTGATAATGGAATTGTGATCTCAGGCCAAAATAGCAGTATGGAAATTTTTTATTAAAAATTCCAAATTGTCTATTTTTAGTTAAATATAATTAGAAATTTTGCAATTTGGTTATTTTGGCCCAAAAAAGTTATCTTGTCAACTTTCCATAATTTCAGGCTGGAAAAATGAATCCCTTTGTCTCTGATGTGAAGGATCATTGTAAGGGGAAGACGATCTGCTAATGACCAGTACAATTCTGCACAGTAAGACAAAACGCAGGATAATATTGTAAAACCCTATTTATAATTTATTGATAATAATGTTTTTAAAACTTAAATATGTAAACTCAAGTAGCCAATACCTTAGATTGTTTTATTTTAAAGGGTTACTCCTACCAAAAACTTTCTGTGTTGGTTAGCCTCCCGAACGCAAAATAAATAAATAAACCTAAACTTACCTCTTTTCCACTGGTGAGACCAAGTTCTCTCTTGCTGGAAAGTGAGGTCAGTGGGGATGGCCTGAGGGAAAGATAGTGACAGCATGGAGGTGGGTTAGGGCATGCGGCCACTGGCTGTCAGGTGCCAGCAAACAGCGCTACCATCAGAAATTTGGGGGCCCCTAACACAGCTCAAGGTCTGGGCACCCTGGTGCCGCCTCCAAGCCCGCCCCCCCAGGAATATACACACAGATACAAACACAGACACACACACTGATACAAAATTATACACACATACTAACAGACACACATACTTAAACAGACATACACACATACAGAAAAGGGGGAAATAGGCGCTCGCTAAAATAATTATATATAAGGCAGCAGTGAACCAGCAGGAATTTCCAATACCCGCTAATAGTGACCAAAATAATAAAAACAAAGTGGTAAACCGCACCAAAGTAGTATAGAAGATGAATCAGAAGTAATTATAGTATATACATACATACAGAGATTCCAGTGGTATGGGGATGTGTATAACCCTCAAAAGAAATAAAATACAAAAAAATAGTGCAATACGTCAATTATGTAAGTACATAACTAAACTGTTAAAAAACTAACTCACACTTTGCAGAGCTACTAGAGCTCTGCCGTACAGCGCCTGCCGTACAGCGCCTGGACGGTACAATCCCTGTCTCGGGATATAAAGGTGATGGTACAGTGGAAAACCGGATACCGCACTGTACCATCACCTTTATATCCCGAGACGGGGATATTACCGTCCAGGCGCTGTACGGCAGAGCTCTTAGTAGCTCTGCAAAGTGTGAGTTAGTCTTTTAACAGTTTATTTATGTACTTATATTATTGACGTATTGCACTATTATTTTTTTATTTTTATTTTATTTCTTTTGAGGGTTATACACATCCCCATACCACTGGAATCTCTGTATGTATGTATATACTATAATTACTATAATCACTTCTAATTCATCTTCTATACACACATACAGGCATACTGACACACACGTACTGAGACACACACATATACAGACACACAGACACATACTAATGTACATACAGACACACACACACACATAAGGAGATACAGACACACACACATACATACTGACAGACACACACACACACTGACATACACACATATACATACAGACATACATACTGACATACATACATACTGGCATACAGACACATACATACATACATAATTACATACATAAATAGATACTGACATACATACATACTGACAATCATACAGACATACTGGCATACATACTAACATACACACACACATGCATACATACATGCATACTGACATACATACATACATACTGGCATACAGACACATACATACATATACATACAGATACTGACATACCTACATACATTTAGACACATACATACATACATACTGACATTCATTCACACACATACATACTGACATACATTCACTCACATACATACTGACATCTACATACATACATACACATACACAGCTCATTTTCAGCCACCCTCCTGTTCATTAGCCTTTCGTTGCAGGAGGGTGGCTGGGGATGATGGGAGTTGGCTGTCTCTCCCCGCCTCGCGGCCTCCTGTCTGCTTCCTCCTTCCCGCGCGGAGTAAGCTGGGAAGAAGTGCCCGGCCGTCACTTCCTACCAGTACAACTTGCTGCTGCCATTTAAAGGGGCCCGGTCACGCTATTACACTGCTGCAGTGCTGACCAGACCCCTGAAGATAAAGGGTCCACCGGGTGGCCCAAAATGCTTGGGCCACCTGATGGGCCCCATCAGTGTTTGGGCCCCGGTGCAGCTGCACCGGCGGCAGTTCCGCCACTACACATGGGGCTCGGGCAGCCGGAACCCCCAGGGCCGCTGGGCCCGTGACAACAGTCATTGTTGTCACCCCCTGATGGCGGCCCTGCCAGCAGATACAAACTTTGCACAGAATTGATATTCGCCCACTCTGAGGTTTTGTTCCAGGCTAGCTAATGACTGCCAATTATGCTCCCAGAGGTGGACTTAGACCTCTGGGAGTTAACCTCGGTATGATAATCTCCTGAAACGCTTGCACATAAAATGACCTCTTCAAATTACTGGGCTAGACCTTTAAAGAAAAGGTTTAGAAACTGACATTAGTGGGGTTCTAGATAAAAAGCAGTTCTGGAGAAAAAAATGTAAAGTGAATCAGTCAGCAATAACATTCTATTGGTTTCCATGGTGACTACTTCGCTTTTAGAACTCCACCCCAGAATTATTTATTTAAATGTATTTATTTTAAAGGGACACTGGCTATTCACTGTTCTGGGTCTCAGTGATTTACTTTACTAGCAACCTATTTCATTACCCCTACTTATACCCAGTGGCGTACTAAGAGAGGGGCGGAGGGGGCGGTCTGCCCCGGATGCCACTGGAGTAGGGGGTGCCAAGACCCTGACTGTGTGAGCTGTGGCCGCACAGTACCCCCTCCCCCCCCCCCCCATGGTAGTTAGGGTGCCGGGCGGCCAGAACAGCTCACACACCAAAGAGCAGCTGAACTGGCTGCACGGAGGTAAATTGGGGGCGGAGCTAATTAAAAATCAGGGCGGAGCCAAACCAGCAGCGGGGGCCCTTACTGGCTGCTGTCCCTGCCTCTCCACAGGCTTCAGGGAATCCAGTCCTCCTCCAGCCTACTGTCTGTAAGTAATAGTGTGTGACTGTGACAGTGTATGTAAAACTGTCTGTAACTGTGTGAGTGTGTGTGTGTGTGTGTGTGTGTAAAACTGTCTGTATCTGTGTGAGTGTGTGTTTGTGTGTGTGTGTGTGTGTGTGTGTAAAACTGTCTGTAACTGTGTGAGTGTGTGTGTGTGTAAAACTGTCGGTAACTGTGTGAGTGTGTGTGTGTGTGTGTGTGTAAAACTGTCTGTAACTCTGTGAGTGTGTGTGTATAAAACTGTCTGTAACTGTGTAAGTGTGTGTGTAAAACTGTCTGTAACTGTGTGTGTATTTAAAACTGTCTGTAACTGTGTGAGTGTGTGTGTGTGTAAATCTGTCTGTAACTGTGTGAGTGAGTGTGTGTGTGTGTGTAAAACT